>NC_141552.1:34572500-34767500 GCF_021556685.1 Rattus norvegicus
ACCTCAGCTGGTAATTGGGGACCGGGGGTGGGGGTGGGGGTGGGGGGTGGGGATGAGGGGGTGGGAAGTTGGGGGGGGGCAGGGAGGACTGTGCTCGTCCTCGGTGGTCTTATTGGTCAAATGTTATGTTAGCCACCTACGGTGTGGTTTTTTTGTTTTTTCTCTTACTTCTTTTCTTTTCTTTAAAGGTCAGAAATAAGCTAGGGCAAGATGAGGGAAAAGGCCGTAGTGTTTGGCGGAACACAGTGGTGACCCTGAGGGTTGACAGAGACAGCCTTCCCAGCTAGTGAAGCCACAAGGTTTGCAGATAATGAAACAGATTGATCTAACACAGGGAGAGCCCAAGGCTGCTCCAGCTCCAAAAAGAAGAGAACAGCTTCAACGATGTGCTTTAAGGCTCCTAATGGGGACACATTAGGAAGCAGAGAGCTGAGCCTCCAGCTTTAATTGCTAGGAGAAACACTCGGGTACAGACCTCTTTCCCCTGAAGAAATTAGACAGAGGCTTTGGGCCCTGGGCTCTAAGGGTGGGGTCCTGGGGAGAAGAGGCGTTCTCAGGTGGAGGCTGCCAAGAGCTGGGTGTTCCGAACAGCCCTGTGTTTTGCACAAGGACATGGGGTGAAGGGGAAAGAAGAATAGGAGGAGGGGGAGTAAATAAGCGAGAAGGGATTTGCTGAAGGATTTTGGGACCATGACTGCGGAGGGAGGGAGCCCGTGTTCTGACAGTTTAAAGCTGTGGTCTTACTCTGGTTCTTTGAGAAGAGGATGGGAGAGGTGTGCCATCTTCCAGCAATCCCCCAACCTGGCAGCAACAGGTCTCAGAATCAGGCTCTGGGGAAGGAAGGAAAGCGCCTACAACGTGCACTGCTGGAGTCTTGAAATCCAAGCAGTTGGAGAATGACTGTCAGAGTGAGGGAAGAGGGACCTGGAGAGGTGAAGATGGGGAGGAAGGGAGGCGAAAGAGCCGTGGGAGGAGAGGAAGATGACTGACACCAGAGGGAAGAAAAATAAGCGACTGTGGGGACCAAGTCCAGGGTCCCCATCCCCAGGATCATCCGATCATCTCATCATTTGGGTCATCCAGGGTCCCGGAGGCGTGGCGATCTGACAGACAGGTGTCCCTTGGCTCCAGGAGTCTGGAGACACATCGACCGCGTCCCGTGGGGCTGAGGTCTCCGCGGTCTCTTCGATCCCTGGCGTCAGATCGATGGCCTGCGCGGTTGTGTGCTTCCCCACCGGGCTGGCGAAACCCGATAAGTGAGAGCAATTGGGCCTGGCGACAGAGAAGCACATCCTCTCGGCGCGGGTGCCGGGGCTCAGCTCGGCGCAATTAGAGCTGAGTGTCTAAATCGGCCGGGCCCGCGGCGGAGCATGTCCCGGCTTCCTGCCCGCCAACCCCACAGCCATCCGCCGTCCCCGGGAGGCCAAGCACTGCGCCTGGCTTCGGCCTCTCCCTGCCTAGGCTGTCACACCCCCATCCTGTTCCCTGTGCCCACCCTTTCCCTTCCCAGGCCAAAGGATTCCGCCTCTGTGCCACTGGCTGGTCACTGTGCCTTCTGAGTTTTTTCTGTCCCAGAAATTCCAGGGCAGTAAATTCTGCCAGCTTGCTCCTCGAAGCACAGGGACCTTGTGTCTGTTGTAGCAGAGAGTCATCAGAATTGTGCTCTAGCTGAGATAGGAGCCTGACCCCTGAAGTTCAATGCTGTCTTTCTCCGTCCACACGCAAGTGACTGAATAGAAGCCAATAACGATGCTAACCCGTTTTTGTTTATGGACACGCGCATAGCACGTCTCAAGCTGGTGGTGTTATGTTTATTTCACAGAGGAAACATTTTTGCACACTAATAGTGAGGAGCCAGGGCTTGGGCCGGACCTCTGACGTCAGCATCTCCAGCTCCTGACACCACACTCAGTTTTTCACCAGATCCAGAAGGAAACGAAGTATTCTGTCTATCAAGTACCTCGGCTAGAGAATGATTATTGTGGGAAACTCAGACTTCCCGCTGCATAAATCTTTCGTCCACTGGCTCGATACTCCTTTGAGGGGAGCGTGTAAATTTGTCTGCTTGCCCCTGTGAGAACGTCCTCAGTTGAGGGAACTCTGATCAGACAACTGGGTGAGCACAATGGGGGGCCAGAACCTTGATAAGAGCCGAAGAGCAGAGGGGCCACACAGACAAAAAGCCACCAGCTGTTGATTCGACTTGGGAGCAGAATCTGGAATGGGTTAAGGCAGAGGAGACAAAAGGCAGGTTGTAGCTGCAGAGGAGTTTACCTGGGTATAGCCAGGGTAAATTGAAAACACAATCTGAGATCCATTTACTGTAGCTTCCTACCAAATATCATAGCCTAGCCTGGCTTTGACGTGCCCAAGGGGCTCACGTTAACCTCCACCTGGGCAAAATCAAGTAATGCAAGGCAGGCTTCCGAGCAGTCGATGGTCTCCTTAGTATGCAGAGATGGGTGGTTCATAGACAAGCTATGCAAAAAGGAAACCAGGCATCCAAAACCCACTGACAGACCGCAGGGTGCACTTCAGAATATTGGGTATTTGCCTTCATTCTCTCATTCTCTACCCTGGCCTAGAAAAGGCCAGACTTCAAATTGTCAGAGAATTTCTTCTGAATGTGAATCACTGTGCTAACATCAGAAATCTGGGAAAGTTTTAAGTCACATCGCAGCAGGTCAAGGATCATCTATAATACAACCATCTCACTTCTCAGATGGGGAAACGGAGACCCGGAAAGTTGGGGTTGTGTGACAGGAACAGAGTGGCAGGAGGCCATCACCATCTTGTATGCATGGCCATCGAATGCCTGACACCTGAAGGGAGCCAGAGCCAGAGCCAAGGTTAAACACCTCTATCTAGCACTTTGGAGAACGGCCCTAATCCTGTAGAAAGAGGAGACTAAAGCTCTGGTGCCTCCTTCTTCTCTCTTTCCTTCTCACCCATGTTCTCCTGGAGAGTGACATGGGCTGAGAGGATTTTTTTTTTATTTTATTATCTTCTGGAATTGTTTATTTCAGTTACAGATTCAATAGGAATTCACTTCCTAGCTTAAAGGCATAGACATTTTCAAGTATACTGTTTTGGCCTTTCTCTCTCTCCCTCCTTTTTCTTTTTCCTCTAAAATAGGTTTTCTTGTTTTTAGAGCAGTTTTTGCACATATGCATAGCCCCCCTCCCCATACCCAACACCTACCACAGCAGTGCCACAGTTTCTGAGGTCTTAATGTTCGAGGCCCTCTCCTAAATTCATTATGCTGGAGAGTAATCTACAATATAAGAGAGACCTTGAAAGATCAAGGTCACGAGGGCTCTGCTTCCTGGCTTTCATGGTGCTCTCATAAAAGAGGTAGGGGGGGAGAGAGAGACCCAACCGCCTGGTCAGGTGGGCACTCCTGAGGCTGCAGAGCGGAAGAGACCACCAACACTGCTCACCCCTGCCCACATCCCTGGCCCAAGAGGAAACTGTATAAGGCCTCTGGGCTCCCGTGGGGGAGGGCCCAGGAGCGGCAGGACTTCTGCGCCTGAGACACCGCCGGAACCTGAAAGAAACAGACCGGATAAACAGTTCTCTGCACCCAAATCCCGTGGGAGGGAGAGCTAAACCTTCAGAGAGGCAGACAAGCCTGGGAAACCAGAAGAGACTGCTCCCTGCACACACATCTCGGACGCCAGAGGAAAAAGCCAAAGACCATCTGGAACCCTGGTGCACTGAAGCTCCCGGAAGGGGCGGCACAGGTCTTCCTGGTTGCTGCCGCTGCAGAGAGCCCCTGGGCAGCACCCCACGAGCGAACCGGAGCCTCGGGACCACAGGTAAGACCAAATTTTCTGCTGCAAGAAAGCTGCCTGGTGAGCTTGGGACACGGAAGCAGAATTTCTCTAGGAGGCACGTTCTGTGTTTACCGGAAGTCCCACACCCGCGGATCCCGGCCCGCAGCAGCTCTCTGCTCCCAGACCCGGTGAGAGAGAGACCCAACCGCCTGGTCAGGTGGGCACTCCTGAGGCTGCAGAGCGGAAGAGACCACCAACACTGCTCACCCCTGCCCACATCCCTGGCCCAAGAGGAAACTGTATAAGGCCTCTGGGCTCCCGTGGGGGAGGGCCCAGGAGCGGCAGGACTTCTGCGCCTGAGACACCGCCGGAACCTGAAAGAAACAGACCGGATAAACAGTTCTCTGCACCCAAATCCCGTGGGAGGGAGAGCTAAACCTTCAGAGAGGCAGACAAGCCTGGGAAACCAGAAGAGACTGCTCCCTGCACACACATCTCAGACGCCAGAGGAAAAAGCCAAAGACCATCTGGAACCCTGGTGCACTGAAGCTCCCGGAAGGGGCGGCACAGGTCTTCCTGGTTGCTGCCGCTGCAGAGAGCCCCTGGGCAGCACCCCACGAGCGAACCTGAGCCTCGGGACCACAGGTAAGACCAACTTTTCTGCTGCAAGAAAGCTGCCTGGTGAACTCAAGACACAGGCCCACAGGAACAGCTGAAGACCTGTAGAGAGGAAAAACTACACGCCCGAAAGCAGAACACACTGTCCCCATAACTGAAGGAAAGAGAGGAAAACAGGTCTACAGCACTCCTGACACACAGGCTTATAGGTCAGTCTAGCCACTGTCAGAAATAGCAGAACAAAGTAACACTAGAGATAATCTGATGGCGAGAGGCAAGCGCAGAAACCCAAGCAACAGAAACCAAGACTGCATGCCATCATCGGAGCCCAATTCTCCCACCAAAACAAACATGGAATATCCAAACACACCAGAAAAGCAAGATCTAGTTTCAAAATCATATTTGATCATGATGCTGGAGGACTTCAAGAAAGACATGAACACACTTAGGGAAACACAGGAAATCATTAATAAACAAGTAGAAGCCTACAGAGAGGAATGGCAAAAATCCCTGAAAGAATTCCAGGAAAACACAATCAAACAGATGAAGGAATTAAAAATGGAAATAGAAGCAATCAAGAAAGAACACATGGAAACAACCCTGGATATAGAAAACCAAAAGAAGAGACAAGGAGCTGTAGATACAAGCTTCACCAACAGAATACAAGAGATGGAAGAGAGAATCTCAGGAGCAGAAGATTCCATAGAAATCATTGACTCAACTGTCAAAGATAATGTAAAGCGGAAAAAGCTACTGGTCCAAAACATACAGGAAATCCAGGACTCAATGAGAAGATCAAACCTAAGGATAATAGGTATAGAAGAGAGTGAAGACTCCCAGCTCAAAGGACCAGTAAATATCTTCAACAAAATCATAGAAGAAAACTTCCCTAACCTAAAAAAAGAGATACCCATAGGCATACAAGAAGCCTACAGAACTCCAAATAGATTGGACCAGAAAAGAAACACCTCCCGTCACATAATTGTCAAAACACCAAACGCACAAAATAAAGAAAGAATATTAAAAGCAGTAAGGGAAAAAGGTCAAGTAACATATAAAGGGAGACCTATCAGAATCACACCAGACTTCTCGCCAGAAACTATGAAGGCCAGAAGATCCTGGACTGATGTCATACAGACCCTAAGAGAACACAAATGCCAGCCCAGGTTACTGTATCCAGCAAAACTCTCAATTAACATTGATGGAGAAACCAAGATATTCCATGACAAAACCAAATTTACACAATATCTTTCTACAAATCCAGCACTACAAAGGATAATAAATGGTAAAGCCCAACATAAGGAGGCAAGCTATACCCTAGAAGAAGCAAGAAACTAATCGTCTTGGCAACAAAACAAAGAGAATGAAAGCACACAAACATAACCTCACATCCAAATATGAATATAAAGGGAAACAATAATCACTATTCCTTAATATCTCTCAATATCAATGGCCTCAACTCCCCAATAAAAAGACATAGATTAACAAACTGGATACGCAACGAGGACCCTGCATTCTGCTGCCTACAGGAAACACACCTCAGAGACAAAGACAGACACTACCTCAGAGTGAAAGGCTGGAAAACAACTTTCCAAGCAAATGGTCAGAAGAAGCAAGCTGGAGTAGCCATTCTAATATCAAATAAAATCAATTTCCAACTAAAAGTCATCAAAAAAGATAAGGAAGGACACTTCATATTCATCAAAGGAAAAATCAACCAAGATGAACTCTCAATCCTAAATATCTATGCCCCAAATACAAGGGCACCTACATACGTAAAAGAAACCTTACTAAAGCTCAAAACACACATTGCACCTCACACAATAATAGTGGGAGATTTCAACACCCCACTCTCATCAATGGACAGATCATGGAAACAGAAATTAAACAGTGATGTCGACAGACTAAGAGAAGTCATGAGCCAAATGGACTTAACGGATATTTATAGAACATTCTATCCTAAAGCAAAAGGATATACCTTCTTCTCAGCTCCTCATGGTACTTTCTCCAAAATTGACCATATAATTGGTCAAAAAACGGGCCTCAACAGGTACAGAAAGATAGAAATAATCCCATGCGTGCTATCGGACCACCACGGCCTAAAACTGGTCTTCAATAACAATAAGGGAAGAATGCCCACATATACGTGGAAATTGAACAATGCTCTACTCAATGATAACCTGGTCAAGGAAGAAATAAAGAAAGAAATTAAAAACTTTTTAGAATTTAATGAAAATGAAGATACAACATACTCAAACTTATGGGACACAATGAAAGCTGTGCTAAGAGGAAAACTCATAGCGCTGGGTGCCTGCAGAAAGAAACAGGAAAGAGCATATGTCAGCAGCTTGACAGCACACCTAAAAGCTCTAGAACAAAAAGAAGCAAATACACCCAGGAGGAGTAGAAGGCAGGAAATAATCAAACTCAGAGCTGAAATCAACCAAGTAGAAACAAAAAGGACCATAGAAAGAATCAACAGGACCAAAAGTTGGTTCTTTGAGAAAATCAACAAGATAGATAAACCCTTAGCCAGACTAATGAGAGGACACAGAGAGTGCGTCCAAATTAACAAAATCAGAAATGAAAAGGGAGACATAACTACAGATTCAGAGGAAATTCAAAAAATCATCAGATCTTACTATAAAAACCTATATTCAACAAAATTTGAAAATCTTCAGGAAATGGACAATTTCCTAGACAGATACCAGGTATCAAAGTTAAATCAGGAACAGATAAACCAGTTAAACAACCCCATAACTCCTAAGGAAATAGAAGCAGTCATTAAAGGTCTCCCAACCAAAAAGAGCCCAGGTCCAGATGGGTTTAGTGCAGAATTCTATCAAACCTTCATAGAAGACCTCATACCAATATTATCCAAACTATTCCACAAAATTGAAACAGATGGAGCCCTACTGAATTCCTTCTACGAATCTACAATTACTCTTATACCTAAACCACACAAAGACACAACAAAGAAAGAGAACTTCAGACCAATTTCCCTTATGAATATCGACGCAAAAATACTCAATAAAATTCTGGCAAACCGAATTCAAGAGCACATCAAAACAATCATCCACCATGATCAAGTAGGCTTCATCCCAGGCATGCAGGGATGGTTTAATATACGGAAAACCATCAACGTGATCCATTATATAAACAAACTGAAAGAACAGAACCACATGATCATTTCATTAGATGCTGAGAAAGCATTTGACAAAATTCAACACCCCTTCATGATAAAAGTCCTGGAAAGAATAGGAATTCAAGGCCCATACCTAAACATAGTAAAAGCCATATACAGCAAACCAGTTGCTAACATTAAACTAAATGGAGAGAAACTTGAAGCAATCCCACTAAAATCAGGGACTAGACAAGGCTGCCCACTCTCTCCCTACTTATTCAATATAGTTCTTGAAGTTCTAGCCAGAGCAATCAGACAACAAAAGGAGATCAAAGGGATACAGATCGGAAAAGAAGAGGTCAAAATATCACTATTTGCAGATGATATGATAGTATATTTAAGTGATCCCAAAAGTTCCACCAGAGAACTACTAAAGCTGATAAACAACTTCAGCAAAGTGGCTGGGTATAAAATTAACTCAAATAAATCAGTTGCCTTCCTCTATACAAAAGAGAAACAAGCCGAGAAAGAAATTAGGGAAACGACACCCTTCATAATAGACCCAAATAATATAAAGTACCTCGGTGTGACTTTAACCAAGCAAGTAAAAGATCTGTACAATAAGAACTTCAAGACACTGAAGAAAGAAATTGAAGAAGACCTCAGAAGATGGAAAGATCTCCCATGCTCATGGATTGGCAGGATTAATATAGTAAAAATGGCCATTTTACCAAAAGCAATCTACAGATTCAATGCAATCCCCATCAAAATACCAATCCAATTCTTCAAAGAGTTAGACAGAACAATTTGCAAATTCATCTGGAATAACAAAAAACCCAGGATAGCTAAAGCTATCCTCAACAATAAAAGGACTTCAGGGGGAATCACTATCCCTGAACTCAAGCAGTATTACAGAGCAATAGTGATAAAAACTGCATGGTATTGGTACAGAGACAGACAGATAGACCAATGGAATAGAATTGAAGACCCAGAAATGAACCCACACACCTATGGTCACTTGATTTTTGACAAAGGAGCCAAAACCATCCAATGGAAAAAAGATAGCATTTTCAGCAAATGGTGCTGGTTCAACTGGAGGGCAACATGTAGAAGAATGCAGATCGATCCATGCTTATCACCCTGTACAAAGCTTAAGTCGAAGTGGATCAAGGACCTCCACATCAAACCAGACACACTCAAACTAATAGAAGAAAAACTAGGGAAGCATCTGGAACACATGGGCACTGGAAAAAATTTCCTGAACAAAACACCAATGGCTTATGCTCTAAGATCAAGAATTGACAAATGGGATCTCATAAAACTGCAAAGCTTCTGTAAGGCAAAGGACACTGTGGTTAGGACAAAACGGCAACCAACAGATTGGGAAAAGATCTTTACCAACCCTACAACAGATAGAGGCCTTATATCCAAAATATACAAAGAACTCAAGAAGTTAGACCGCAGGGAAACAAATAACCCTATTAAAAAATGGGGTTCAGAGCTAAACAAAGAATTCACAGCTGAGGAATGCCGAATGGCTGAGAAACACCTAAAGAAATGTTCAACATCTTTAGTCATAAGGGAAATGCAAATCAAAACAACCCTGAGATTTCACCTCACACCAGTGCGATTGGCTAAGATCAAAAACTCAGGTGACAGCAGATGCTGGCGAGGTTGTGGAGAAAGAGGAACACTCCTCCATTGTTGGTGGGATTGCAGACTGGTAAAACCATTCTGGAAATCAGTCTGGAGGTTCCTCAGAAAATTGGACATTGAACTGCCTGAGGATCCAGCTATACCTCTCTTGGGCATATACCCAAAAGATGCCTCAACATATAAAAGAGACACGTGCTCCACTATGTTCATCGCAGCCTTATTTATAATAGCCAGAAAATGGAAAGAACCCAGATGCCCTTCAACAGAGGAATGGATACAGAAAATGTGGTACATCTACACAATGGAATACTACTCAGCCATCAAAAACAACGAGTTTATGAAATTCGTAGGCAAATGGTTGGAACTGGAAAATATCATCCTGAGTGAACTAACCCAATCACAGAAAGACATACATGGTATGCACTCATTGATAAGTGGCTATTAGCCCAAATGCTTGAATTACCCTAGATGCCTAGAACAAACGAAACTCAAGACGGATGATCAAAATGTGAATGCTTCACTCCTTCTTTAAATGAGGAAAAAGAATACCCTTGGCAGGGAAGGGAGAGGCAAAGATTAAAACAGAGACTGAAGGAACACCCATTCAGAGCCTGTCCCACATTTGGCCCATACATATACAGCCACCCAATTGGACTAGATGGATGAAGCAAAGAAGTGCAGACCGACAGGAGCCGGATGTAGATCGCTCCTGAGAGACACAGCCAGAATACAGCAAATACAGAGGCGAATGCCAGCAGCAAACCACTGAACTGAGAATAGGTCCCCTATTGAAGGAATCAGAGAAAGAACTGGAAGAGCTTGAAGGGGCTCGAGACCCCAAAAGTACAACAATGCCAAGCAACCAGAGCTTCCAGGGACTAAGCCACTACCTAAAGACTATACATGGACTGACCCTGGACTCTGACCCCATAGGTAGCAATGAATATCCTAGTAAGAGCACCAGTGGAAGGGGAAGCCCTGGGTCCTGCTAAGACTGAACCCCCAGTGAACTAGTCTATGGGGGGAGGGCGGCAATGGTGGGAGGGTTGGGAGGGGAACACCCATAAGGAAGGGGAGGGGGGAGGGGGATGTTTGCCCGGAAACCGGGAAAGGGAATAACACTCGAAATGTATATAAGAAATACTCAAGTTAATAAAAAAAAAAATAAAAAAAAAAATAAAAAAAAAAATAAAGCCAAAAAAAAAAAAAAAAAAAAGAGGTAGGGGGAATCTATGTTTGCCTCCTCCGCCACGTGACGGTCGGCACACAGAAGATGCCAGCTGTGAGGAACGTGCACTTGTAGACAATGGATCTTCTGGGGTGTCCCTCTTGGACTTTCCAGGCTGCGGAACAATACATTTCTATTGTCGGCCCAGCAAGCAATTGCCTGAATAGTCTCAGGAAGTGAGGCTGAATTGACACACCGCTTGTCGCTCAAAGCCTGTCGGCTACAATGTCAGGTTTACTCTGCATTCCCTGGGCCTGAATAAACGAACAATATGTATCCACCATGACCGTGTCACACAGAGCAGGTTCGCAGCCCTCCAAATCTTCCAGGCCCCGCCCCTCTAACTCACAGACACCACCAGTATTTTCACTGTTAGCACTGTTTTGCCTTTTCCAGAATATCATATGATTGGTGTAATAGAGTACTGATTAATTAATAATTAATAATTTAATTAAAATGAATAAGCAATTCATTAGTATTAATTAATAATGGTGATAATTGGCGCTCTCAGATTGTCTTCCTTTACTTTTGGATATGTGGAGAGTCCTTTATATCCTTGCATTGCTCAGTATCTCATTTCTCTCTTTTGCTGAGTGATAGTCCAGCATCTAGGTGTACCACAGCTGATTCCTGAAGGGTACATTGATTCCATCTAAATCTTGCCAATTACAAGTGAGCTCTTTCGGAGGAACACCAACATTGATTACCGAGTTATATTATATACCTTAGTGGGTGTATCAGGGGCAACTGAAGGGAAGAAGGCTTTGTTTGGCTCACAGCCCATCACGGGGAGGAAGCTGGGGCAGTAAGAGCTTGATGCCGCTAACCACGTTCCCTCTGCCCTCGGAAAGAACAAGGCAGTGGATACTGGGGCCCAGCTTATGTTCTCTACTGTATGCAGTCCCGAGTCTGGACCACAGTTAAGATGGGCCTTCTGAGGCTAGAAAGGTTGCTCAATTGTCAAGAGGACTTGCTGCTCCTCTCAGAAGGCTTAACTTCAGCTCTTCTTTTTTTTTTTTTTAAGAACCATCTTTTATTGGGGGAGGAGTCATCAATCCTTCTTGGCTGCCGCCTTCCGCATGGCTGCCAGCAGGTTGCTCAGCTCCTCCCTCTTTCTCTTGGCGCGGATGTGCGTGCCCACCCGCTTCTTGATAAACTTGAGTGCTCGCTTGTTCTTGGACACCTTGAGCAGCTCCCTGGCGCGCCGCTCGTAGGGCGCGAAGCCGCACACCTCCCAGATCATATCTTGCACGAACTTGGCGTGCTTGGTGAGGCGCCCGCGGTGGTGGCTGTCTCTGCTTGCTGATGTTTTTCGTCACTTTGTGGCCTTTGTTGAGGCCCACGGCCATGGGGTTGCGCAGGGTCATGGCTGCAGCTCTCCGATGGCGGCCGGACAGGAAGCTTAACTTCAGCTCTTAATACCCGTATTAGGTGACTCACATCTAGTTCTAGGCGTTCAGGCACTATATGCACACAGATTCACCAAGATGCACACATACACCCAAAATAGTCTTTCCACATCAACTAACCTAATCAAGATAATCCCTTCACTGACTTTAACCTTAATATAAAAACAATTCCCTCACAGGTGTGGCCTCAGGTGTGATCACAGGTGTCCTAGGTGATTCTAGTTCTCGTCACTCTGTTGACATTGCCTGTCACATACAGTAAACACATGCCTGCTTCTTACAGAAGCCACTCAATAAACAAGCTAGCATTCCTGTTGACTGTGTTCTCATCAGCATCTGACATGATCTCTGTTCTAGACCTGGGCATTCCAATAGTAGTGGCTATATTCATTTACATTGCCCTAGGAATATATGACATGCAATATCTGTTTATATAATTATTGCTATCTGTGTATCTTCTTAACTGGTCCTAACAGGGTTGTTTCTATTCTAGTTGATCAGCTTTGTAAGAATTATTTTTATATTTTAGATAACAGTCCTTCATTAGATACATCTTATGACAATACTTTCTTCCAGATGATGGCTTGTCTTTTCCTTCTCTTTTGTCCACGGAGCAGAAAATTTTGTTTGTAATGAAGACCTGCTCATCAGTTCTTTCATTCATAAGCCATGCCTTTTGTATTACCTTTCAAAAGTGGATACCTTTGCTATCCACGGCTGAGCATGGTGACACATGCTTTTAACCCCAGTACTTGAGAGACTGAGGCAAGAGGCTCAGGGGTTCAAGGCCAGTCTTGGTTAATAGTAACCCTAAGGCCAGCTGCAGCTATATAAGAGTCTATAGTTTATAAAAAGTTGTTGCCAAACCCAACATCATATGAATAACCTCCTAAATCATGTCCTACAAATTTTGTGGTTTTACATTTATGTTCATGACCCACTGGATTTAACTTAGATGACAGATGCAAGACTTGTGCCCAGATGTGTGTTTTACACATGGATATCCAATCATTTGGTGCTATTTGTTGAAAAAAGAATATTTTCTCCACTGACAAAAACCTTTTGCTCTTTGTCAAAGATGAAGTGCTATCTCTGTGTAGCTATTAAAAGCTCTCTGCTCCTTTCTATTTGTCTGTCTCTTTATTCGACAATACCTCCCTGTCTTGTGACCAGTGTTGTTTAATAATTCATTTTGAAATCACCATAGCGCCAGTCCTCTGACTTTTTTTTGCCTTTGATATTGAGTTGATTTTACTGAACCTTTTGCCACTTCATATAATATTTTTGAGACAGGGTCTTGCTGGAATTCACTACATAGACCAATCTGGTCTCCAATCCACAGAGTTCTGACAGCTAAATTTATATTTTCCTAGATATATGCTCAAGTATTTCATGCCTATGTTAATATGTTTTTAAGTGTCAAAGTCATTTGTTTGCTAGTAATATGTAGTATATAACAATTTATTTAACACATTAAATTTATACCCCAAAGCCCTGAGGTAGGTCATTGCTGCTTTCTTGGAAGACTTTTCTCTATTCTTTTGGATCTTTGATAGGTAATCTAGTAATCTGTGAACAGTGACAGTCTAATTTCTTCAATCTCTTATTTTACCTATGACAAATACTGAGTTAGGTCTATTGGTATAATTTTGAGAAGGAGTGAGCAAGACCAGAAATCCCTGTTTTGTTCTGTTGTGAGCAGGAGAATTGGTTTGTTGGCATCACTGGGCTGAACATAAGGAATAGCGTCATTGTCACTATTCCTTATGAAGTAGATGACATGCTCATTGGAAGAGAGCATTGGATCCTATTAAGATGGTTGTGAGCCACCATGAGGTTGCTGGGAATTGAACTCAGAACCTCTGGAAGAGCAGTCAGTGCTCTTAACCTCTACAGTCCTTAAAATCCCGAATGACTGTTGGTTGGATCCGGTCAAGTAACTTTTCTTCATCTATTATACACTAATATGGCGTTTCTACTTAGTCTGCACAAGATGTCGATTACACCAGCTAATATTAAAATGTTAGATCAATCCTGCGTGTCTGGAATAAATTCCTCTTCTCTTCAATGGAGAAATCTTTGTAAACAACAGTGTGTTCAATTTGTCAACTGTTTGCTGCAGGTTTTTGTGTGGACTTGATGAGAAATATTGCACGTGTCTTTTCTTTTTCATTGTATCTCTGTCTATCTCATTTCTTTCTCATTGTCTCTTTGGCATTAGGTAATGCGGGTCTTGTAGGATGAATTACAGAATAGTTCTTGTTTCTATCTTGTGAAAAATTTTGTAGAGAAGTTATTCCTCTTTTTCCAATTATGCTTTCTGTCTTTTCATTGAGTTCAAAATATTTTTTTTATTTTATTTTTGTAACTTTTTTATTTTCCGGAGCTGTGGACCGAACCCAGGGCCTTGGGCTTGCTAGGCAAGCGCTCTACCTCTGAGCTAAATCCCCAACCCAAAATATTTTTAAATTACTCTTGATATATGCTTTCTAATTCACATGTTATTTAAATGTGTGTTATTTTTAGTTTATTGTATAAAATTTTTATTTTCTAATTTTTTTGCTCTTTAATTGCATTTTTATTTACATTTTAAATGTTATCCCATTTCCTGGTTTCCCCTCCATAAATGGGCTTTCCCACCCCTCCCTACTTCTCTTAGGGTGCTCCCTCATGCACCCATCCACTCCCTCCCACCTCCCTACCGTGACATTCTCCTAAACTGGGACATCGAGCCTTGACAGGACCAAGGACCTCACTTCCCATTGATGCCAGACAAGGCCATCCTCTGCTACATATGCAGATAGAGCCATAGGTCCATTCCTATGTTCTCTTGGGTTGGTGGTTTCCTCCCTTGGAGCTCTGAGGGGTCTGGTTGTTTGATATTGTGTTCTTTTTAAGAGGCAAACCTGTTCAGCTACTTTAGTCCTTTTCTCTAACTATTCTATTGGAGACTCTGTTCTCAGTTCAATGGTTGGCTGTGAGCATTTGCCTCTGTATTTGTAAGTTTGTGGCAGAGCTTCTCGCCAGACCAAAATATCAGGCTCCTGTCAGCATGCACTTCTTGGTATCCGCAAATGTTGACTACATATAGGATGCATCCCCATGTGGGGCAGTCTCAGGATGGCCTTTCAGTCTCTGCTCCATACTTTGTCTCCATGTTTCCTCCTATGAGTATTTTTGTTCCCCCTTCTAAGAAGGTCTGAAGCATCCACATTTTGGCCTTCCTTCTTGAGCTTCATGTGGTCTGTGAATTGTATCTTTGGTATTCCAAGCTTTTGGGCTAATATCTGCTTATCAGTGAGTACATACCATGTGCATTCTTTTATGATTGGGTTACCTTACTCAGGATGATATTTTCAAGTTCCGTCCATTTGCCTAAGAATTTCATGAAGTCGTTTTTAATAGCTGAGTAGTATTCCATTGTGTAAATGTATCCATTCCTCTATTGAAGGATATCTGGGTTCTTTCCAGCTTCTAGCTATTATAAATAAGGCTGCTATGAACATAGAGGAGCATGTGTCCTTGTTATACGTTGGAGCATCTTTTGGCTATATGCCCAGGAGTGGTATTGCTGTGTCCTCAGGTACTACTATGTCCAATTTTCTGAGGAACCGCCAGACTGATTTCCAGAATGGTTGTACCAGCTTGCAATCCCACCAACAATGGAGGAGTATTCCTCTTTCTCCACATCCTCACCAACATCTGCTATCACTTGAGTTTTTTAACTTAGCCATTCTAACTTGTGTGAGGTGGAATCTCGGAGTTCTTTTGATTTGCATTTCCCTGATGACTAAAGATGTTGAACATTTCTTTAGGTTCTTCTCAGACATTCGATATTCCTCAGTTGAGCATTCTTTGTTTAGCTCTGAAGCCCATTTTTTAAAAGGGTTATTTGATTTTCTGGAGTATAACTTCTTGAGTTCTTTGTATATATTGGATATTAGCCCTCTACGGATATAGGATTGGTAAAGATCTTTTCCCAATCTGTTGGTTGCCATTTTATGTCCTTTGCCTTACAGAAGCTTTGCAATTTTATGAGGTCCCATTTATCAATTCTTGATCTTAGAGCATAAACCATTGGTGTTCTGTTCAGGAAATTTTCCCCTGTGCCCACATGTTTGAGGCTCTTACCCACTTTCTCTTCTATTGCTTTCAGTGTATCTGGTTTTATGTGGAGGTCCAAGATCCACTTGGACTTGAGCTTTGTAAGAAGCCATAAGAATAAATTTATTTGCATTCTTATACATGCTGGCATCCAGGTGAACCAACACCATTTCTTGAAAAAGCAGTCTTTTTCCACTGGATGGTTTTAGCTTCTTTGCAAAGGTCAAGTGACCATAGGTGTGTGGTTTCATTTCTAGGTCTTCAAATCTATTCCATTGATCTACCTGCCTATCTCTATACCAATAGCACACAGTTTTTAATCACTATTGTTCTGTAATACAGCTTGTGGTCAGGGATGGTGATTCCCCCTGAAGTTCTTTTGTTGTTGAGGATAGTTTTTTGCTATCCTGGGTTTTTTGTTATTCCAAATGAATTTGAGAATTGCTCTTTCTAACTCTGTGAAGAATTGAGTTGGAATTTTGATGGGTATTGCATTGAATCTGTAGATTACTTTTGGCAAGATGGCCATTTTTATAATATTAATCCTGCCAATCCATGAGCATGGAAGATCTTTCCATCTTCTGAGATCATTTTCAATTTCATTCTTCAGAGACTTGAAGTTCTTACCATACAGATCTTTCACTTGCTTGGTTAGAGTTACACCAAGGTATTTTATATTATTTGTGACTATTGTGAAGGGTTTCACTTTCCTAATTTCTTTCTCAACCTGTTTATCCTTTGAGTAGAGGAAGGCTAATGATTTGTTTGAGTTAATTTTTGTGTATGTGTGTGTTTTTGTTTTTTTGTTTTTCGGAGCTGAGGACCGAACCCAGGGCCTTGTGCTTGCTAGGCAAGCGCTCTACCACTGAGCTAAATCCCCAACCCACCCCCCAGCCACTTTTCTGAAGTTGTTTATTAGCTGTAGGAGTTTTCTGATGGAATTTTTGGGGTCACTTAAGTACACTATCATATCATCTGCAAATAGTGATAGTTTGACTTCTTCCTTTCCGATTTGTATCCCTTTGACCTCCTTTCATTTTATTGTCTGATTGCTCTAGCTAGGACTTTGAGTACTATATTGATTAGGTAGGGAGAGAGTGGGTAGCCTTGTCTAGTCCCTGATTTTAGTGGGATTGATTCAAGTTTCTTCCCATTTAGTTTAATGTTGGCTACTGGTTTGCTGTATATTACTTTTACTATGTTTAGTTATGGGCCTTGAATTCCTGATTTTTCCAAGACTTTTATCATGAAGGGGTGTTGAATTTTGTCAAATGCTTTCTCAGCATCTAATGAGATAATCATGTGGTTTTTTTTCTTTTGAGTTTGTTTATATAGTGGATTACATTGATGGATTTCTGTATGTTGAACCATCCCTGCATCCCTAGGATGAAGCCTCCTTGATCATGACAGATGTTTGCTTTGATGTGTTCTTGGATTCAGTTTGCAAGAAACTTATTGAGTATTTTGGCATCAACATTTGATCTGAAGTTCTCTTTTTTTGTTGAGTCTTTATGTGGCTTAGGTATAAGTGTAATTGTGGCCTCATAGAAGGAATTGGGTAGTGTTCCTTCTGTTTCTATTTTGTGGAATAGTTTGGACAGTATTGGTATTAGGTCTTCTATGAAGGTCTGATAGAATTCAGCACTAAGCCCATCTGGTTCTGGACTTTTTTTGCTTCAGAGACTTTTAATGACTACTTCTATTTCTTTAGGAATTATGGAACTGTTTGGATGGTTTATCTGATCCTGATTTAACTTTGGTACCTGGTATTTGTCTAGAAAACTGCCCAGTTCATCCAGATTTCCCAGTTTTGTTGAGTATAGGCTCTTGCAGTAGGATTTAATGATTTTTTTTATTTCCTCAGTTTGTGTTGTTATGTCTCCCTTTTCATTACTGATTTTGTTAATTTGGATAATATCTCTCTGCCCTCTAGTTAGTCTGGCTAAGGGTTTATCTATGTTGTTGATTTTCTCAAAGAACCAGCTCCTGGTTTTGTTGATTCTTTACATAGTTCTTCCTGTTTGTACTTGGTTGATTTCAGCCCTGAGTTTGATTATTTCCTGTCACCTACTCCTCTTGGGTGTATTTGCTTCTTTTTGTTCTGGAGCTCTTACGTGTGCTGTCAAGCTGCTAGTATATGCTCTCTCCAGTTTCTTTTTTGGAGGCCCTCAGAGCTATGAGTTTTCTTCTTAGCACAGCTTTCATTGTACCCCATAAGTTTGGGTTTGTTGTGCCTTCATTGTCATTAAATTCTATTTTTTTTCTTTCTTTGTTTTCCGGAGCTGAGGACCGAACCCAGGGCCTTGCGCTTTCTAGGCAAGTGCTCTACCACTGAGCTAAATCCCCAACCCCTTGTCATTAAATTCTAAAAAGGCTTTAATTTCTTTCTTTATTTCTTCCTCGACAAAGTTATCATTGAGTAGAGCGTTGTTCGGCTTCCATGTGTATGTGGGCTTTCTGTTGTTTTTGTTGTTATTGAAGACCAGTCTTAGTCCATAGTGATCTGATAGGATGCATGGGGTTATTTCTATCATCTTGTATCTGTTGACGCCTGTTTTGTGACTGATTATATGGTCAATTTTGGAGAAGGTACCATGAGGTGCTGAGAAGAGGGTATATTCTTTTGTTTTAAGATGAAATGTTCTATAGATATCTGTTAAATCCATTTAGTTCATAACTTCTTTCAGTTTCATTATGTCTCTGTTTAGTTTCTGTTTCCATGATATGTCCATTGAGGAGAGTGGGGTGTTAAAGTTTTCCACTATTATTGAGTGAGGTGCAATGTGTGCTTTGAGGTTTAGTAAAGTTTCTTTTATGAATGTGGGTGCCCTTGTATTTGGAGCATAGATATTCAGAATTGAGAGCTCACCTTGATGAATGTTTTCCTTTGATGAGTATGTAGTGTCCTGCCTTATCTTTTTTGATAACTTTTGATTGAAAGTCAATTTTATTTGATATTAAAATGGCTACTCCTGCTTGTTTCTTGGGACCATTTGCTTGGAAACTTTCTTCCCAGCCTTTTACTCTGAGGAAGTGTCTGTCTTTGTCATTGAGGTTCACTTCCTGAATGCAGCAAAATGCTGGGTCCTGTTTACATATCCAGTCTGTTAGTCTATGTCTTTTTATTGGGGGAATTAAGTCCATTGATGTTGAGAGATATTAGGGACCAATGATTGTTGTTTCTTATTATTTTTATTGTTAGAGGTGCAATTATGTTTGTGTGGCTATTTTATTCTGGGTTAGTTGAAAGAAGATTATTTTCTTGCTTTTTCTAGGGTGTAGCTTCCCTCCTAGTGTTGGAGTTTTCTATCTATTATCCTTTGTAGGGCTGGATTTGTGGAAAGATATTGTGTAAATTTGGTTTTGTCATAGAATATCTTGGTTTCTTCATCCATGGTACTTGAGAGTTTTGCTGGGTATAGTAGCCTGGGCTGGCATTTATGTTCTCTTAGGGTGTGTATGATATTTTTCCAAGATCTTCTAGCTTTCATAGTCTCTGTTCAGAAGTCTAGTGTAATTCTGATAGGTCTGCCTTTATATGTTACTTGATCTTTTTCTCTTACTGGTTTAATATTCTTTCTTTGTTTAGTGTATTTGGTGTTTTGACTATTATGCGATGCGAGGAATTTCTTTTCTGGTCCAATCTATGTGGGGTTCTGTAGGCTTCTTGAGTGCTTATGGGCATCTCTTTCTTTAGGTTAGGTACATTTTCTTCTATAATTTTGTGGGATATTTACTGGCCCTTTAAGTTGGGAGTCTTCACTCTCTTCTATACCTATTATCCTTAGGTTTGATCTTCTCATTGTGTCCTGGATTTCCTGGATATTTTGGGTGAGGAGCTTTTTGCGTTTCATATATATATATATATATATATGTGCGTTTATATATATATATATATATATGTGCGTTTATATATATATATATATATATATATATATATATATATAGAGAGAGAGAGAGAGAGAGAGAGAGATGTATTTGATTGTTGATTGTTGTGTCAATGTTTTTTATGGTACCTTCTGCCCCTGTGACTCTCTCTTCTATCTGTTGTATTCTGTTGGTGATGCTTGTGTCTATGACTCCTGATCTCTTTCCTAGGTTTTCTATCTCCAGGATTGTCCCCCTTTGTGATATCTTTATTGTTTCTATTTCTATTTTTATATTCTGGATAGTTTTGTTCAATTCCTTCACCTGTTTACCTGTGTTCTCTTGTATTTCTTTAAGGGAGTTATTTATGTCCTTTTTAATGTTGTCTAACATCATCATGAGATGTGATTTTAAATCAGAATCTTGCTTTTCCAGTATGTTGGGGTATCCTGGACTTGCTGTGGTGGGAGAACTGAGTTCTGAAGATGCCAAGTAGCCTGGGTTTCTGTTGGTTATGTTCTTGCACTTGCCTCTCGCTATCTGCTTATCTCTGGTGTTAGCTGGTCTTGCTGTCTTTGACAGTGACTTGACCCTCCTGCACTCTCAGGTGTGTCAGCATTCCTGGGAGACCAGCTCTCTTTCAGCAGAATCAGAGCACAGAAGGCTGTGGAACAGGGTCAGCTCTGGGCAAAGATGGAAACTGGAAGGTAAATGTATGTTATTAAATCTCCAACAACATAGGAAATCCCCAGCTATCGTTCTGTAACTGATTTCTAGGTAATTTAGTTATGAACTGAGAATAGGCATCACATGACTTCTGTCTCTTAGATACACTAACATGGCTGAGAATGATCTATGTGAGCTGGACAAGAATGGCTATTCTGCTTTTCATGAATTAATTGTTCTATGAGATGACCATTGTGTCCACTTGACTAGTGCTTCTGTTAACTCCAGTATGTCCTTATTGACTTTCGCCTACTAGGTTGGTGCATTTCTGATGGAGATGATGGAGTTGCCAATTGCTTAAACATATTCCTTCTTTTCTCCTTGAAACTCAACCAGCGTCTGCCTCATATACTTTGATGCTCTGCTGTTTTGTGCATATACAAGCATATTACATTTTGTTGGGGAAGTTTCCTTTTAATGTTACATCATAACCTTCTTTGTTCTTGCAACTTTCTTTGTTCTGAAATTCCAAATTTAATTGACCTATTTATGTATATTTTTAAGTGGGGTCTTGTGAAGCCCAGGCTACTCCAAACTACGTAGCTGAGGATTACTTTGATTGTTGGTTCTGTGACTATCTCTGAGTGCTGGGTTACAAAGTGTGTACCCTCACATGTGGTTCTATGAAATACTGGGGACTGAACCCAAGGGCTCTGGGTACACACTAGGCAAGCACTCCACCAACTGCATCCCTAGCCCCACTTTCAGCTGACTAGTGTTAGTATCACTTCGTCCATCTATTTACTTTAGATCTATGGTCAAATGCTTACATAGATGTAAGGCACATTTAGCTTTTCTTGTGTTGAATTCATAGCTGAGTCTTGGATTCTGGTTTCTCACTAAGTCTGTCTGTCAGTGGCCATATTTACATCAATCTTGAGAGTGATTTGAGCACAGTTGGTTCTATCCAGCACGTGTTCTATCCTGTTTTCTACTGAGTCCCTACCTCTCTCTTGTTTCTGTCTTCTGCTAGTTTTCTGCATTCACATAGTTCAATTTTCTCCTTTCTTAGCAAATACATACTTAGGTTTATGTATGTGTTCTTTTATACTTTTCCTTTGTCCTACAGTTTTCAGGGTACACGGCAGCTTTGAGACAACCCTATACCACCTCCTGGGTTGCATAAGAACATGGGGTAGTGACAAAGTAACCCTAACTCCTCCTCTCACCCCTAAATTCACTGCTTACTTATCTCCCTTGAATGACAGTATAAATAATTATATATACACCCATAAATGTGAAGACATGTCGAAATATACATGCATAAATAACTGTGAGTCATTATTATTGATTCAAACAAATTACAGCATCAATTACGAGTAAGAAAATCAAGTGAGAACTGACAAGACAGAATAATCCTCAGTGGATGAAAGCACTCGCCACCAAGTCTGATGACCTGAGTTGGTCCCTGAAAACCACATAGAAGAAAACTTTCAACTTCTACCACGACCCTCCCCCACCCAACACACACACCCCATGAGTAAATGTAATACAAACGTTTAAAAGAAAATGAAATTGTCTTAATTTACTTTCCTCTGTCCTCCTCTGACCTAATCTTTGCTTACCTGCCTTTCCTCCTGTGAGCTCAGTTCATGACCTACGTCATATCCCTTCCCTTTTCTCTGAAGAACTTTTTTTTTTTTTTACATTTCTTGAAAGGCGTATCTACCAGCCACACATTTCCTGAAACTTTTTTTCTGGAAATAAAAATACTCTTCATTTCCCCTTTGCTTCTGAAAGGTAATTGCACCAAGTGCAGAATTCTTTTTCTTTTTTTCTTTTTTTGTACCCATGGATTCTGAGAAGTAGGACTTTCTTTGAATAGAAAACGTAACTTTTTTCTTACATCTTCTTTGGAAAATTTTTAACACAAAAATCATATAAATACATAGTATGATATTTTGATATTCACATGATGAGAAATAATAAGTATATCCATTATCCTTACACACATGATGACACTGAACGATTACCTTTTGGGTTTGTGGAGTCAGAATACATATCCATCCTCAGTGTGTTCCAAGTACACGATGGACAATGCAGTGTTCTTAACTTCTTTAGTCAGTTTTTCACCACTGTGACGATACATGGAATAGATCATTATAAAGATGAGATGTTTTACCTCATGAACCTCCCACCTCTTGCTTTTAGGCCTGCGATAAATCTAAGCATGGCAGGGAGTATAAACCAGAAATATGCTCACTTCATGGCATTGAGAAAGCAAAGAAAGAGACAGGGCTGGGGTCCCAGGCCACATCTAACTAGGTATCACCCTTAAAGACCTTATCACTGTGAACCTTCGAAAGTCATTCAAGCCAACAGCATCTAGGCACCATGCCATATAGGAAAAGACGAGTTTACTCATTCTACAAAGCAAAGCCTGCACACTCTGACCAGCAGCTCCTTCCTCCCTCCCCTCCCAGTGCTAGCAGCTGCCATTCCACTCTCTGCTTGTATTCTGTTGACTTGTTCAGATACTGCACATCAGTACGTGAAATCACGTGATGTTTGTCCTCTGGTTCTAGCTCTGTCGACTTAGCACAGTGTTCTCCATGATCATATCTGCCTTTGTATTTTCTGTCATGCTCTGAGCCTCATGACAGGCTGAAAGGCAAGAAGTAGGAGACCATGGACAGGAACTTCTGGAGCCATGGGTTTCTCTCTTTATAATTCACTCTTGGTGTTTCCACAGAGTTGGAAAGCTGACTAAAATAGAAAGCTATCCTTCTTTTTAAGGGCTGGATAATATTCTACTGAACACATGACACACTTCTTATCTGTTAGTGGGAATTTAGGTTATTTCTCATCTTGACTGCTGTCACCAATGCTGCACTGTGCATGGGCCGTCCACCCCTCTTTGGAATACTGAG
The DNA here is from genome assembly GCF_021556685.1 of Rattus norvegicus. NCBI lineage: Eukaryota > Metazoa > Chordata > Mammalia > Rodentia > Muridae > Rattus > Rattus norvegicus. Next base: position 34,595,879 of record NC_141552.1, read on the forward strand.
TACATTTCTTTGGGGGGACATATGCAGTGTGAGGTTTGCTAGACCTTATGGTAATTTTTAATAATCTTTGTGTATATGAATAGTGTGTATAATGTGTGTGTGTGCATTCACATGTGTGAAGGTGGACAGGCATGAGCCACAACATATACGCATGTGGAAGCCAAAGGACACACTCGGATTTCTTTCCCCTTTGTCTGAGATAAAGTCCTTAATGTTGTCCACTGTCTATGCCAGGCTAGCTAGCATGCTAGCTTACAGGAATTCTCCTGTCTCCACGACTCATCATAGAAGTGCAGGAATATTAGACATATGGAGATCCAAGCTCAGGTCTTGACACTTGCATGGCAAGTACTTTACTCACGGCATGTTCTCCCTTGTCTTCGTCTGGTGTGACACTATTCATAACTCTCTGTAGAAATTCCATATTGCTTCCCATAATGGCTCTACCAATTTATGCTTTCAATGATGAAGTTGAAAGTTAGCTTTTGTCGGCACTCACACCAACACTTGTTAAAGCTGATTGTTTTGTGAATAGTCGCCTTGAGTGTCACACTGCTGTGAGGCAGCGAAACTCTAACCTTCGCCCACATGATTTACACTTGCACTCATGTTGCAGTTCTCGGGAACTTCTCTGAAGCATTTCTCAGAAGGCAGGGCTCATGGTAGCCAACCTCAGCTGTTCTCTGGGACAGAAGTCATTATTTCTTTTTTTAGAAGAAATCTAAATTTCTTTTTTAAAAGCCGATCTTTGTCCACCACAGAATGCCTATTTGACTGCATTTGGTGAAGCATTGGTTTTGAGACAAGGTCTCTTTATGTGGCCCACAGTGGCCTCGAACTCACCCTCCTCCTGCCTCAACCTCCTGGATGCTAGATTACAGATGTGTACCACCATATTCAGCTCCTTTCAGCATTTTGAATATACCATCTGCCCCGGCTGGGCATGAGCAAAACACTGATGGTCTCGTGTAGGCTGCCCCTTCCATGTCACTTTCTCTTACTGCTTTCAGATTTTCTTGTGTTTTTTACTTCTGCCAATTTAATGGCAACATGGTTTCCTATGGTGGTCCTACTGGTCCTATGGTGGTCATGCTAGTCCTATGGTGGGACTGCTGGTCCTATGGTGGTCATGCTGGTCCTATGGTGGTCATCCTGGTCCTATGGGACTCCTACTGGTCCTATGGTGGTTCTACTGGTCCTATTGTGGTTCTACTGGTCCTATGGTGGTTCTGCTAGTCCTATGGTGGGACTCCTGGTCCTATGGTGGTCATGCTAGTCCTATGGTGGGACTGCTAGTCCTATGGTGGGACTCCTGGTCCTATGGTGGTCATGCTGGTCCTATGGTGGTCATCCTGGTCCTATGGGACTCCTACTGGTCCTATGGTGGTTCTACTGGTCCTATTGTGGTTCTACTGGTCCTATGGTGGTTCTGCTAGTCCTATGATGGGACTCCTGGTCCTATGGTGGTCATGCTAGTCCTATGGTGGGACTGCTAGTCCTATGGTGGGACTCCTGGTCCTATGGTGGTCATGCTGGTCCTATGGGACTCCTACTGGTCCTATGGTGGTTCTACTGGTTATATGTGGTCCTAATGGAGATATTCGAGCTTTGTGGTTCTGTGTGCTAAGTTCCCACCTAAACTGAAGTCTTCTCACTCACTGTTTCTGTCCTTTGCTCTCTTCTTAAATTCCTATAATGCATAGCTTATCCACTCTATCTTCATTACTCTTCTGATTCTTTTTTATCTGCATCATTTGACCCATTCTGCCTTTGAATTTATGGTCTTCTGCCAGATTGACTCTATTGACATTCTCTGGGCTTTTTGCTTGTCTGTTTGGTGTTTTAATTTTCAATAATTATGATATTCTGGTCCTATTCAGTTCTGGAATTTGTGCTTATTTGGTATTTTATTTTTCTTCTCTGTTGATATTTCGGTTTTATTGTTATGTCTTTCTTGACTGTTTGCTTGACTGTCTGTATTCTCTCCTAGGTCATTGAGCTCCTCTGAATTAATTATGTTTAGCGTTCGTCCAGCAGTTTGTAGACCACTGCTTCTCTCTGCTCAGTTACCACAGAGCCTGTGTTCCCTGGTTCTGTGTTTCTCTGGTTTTCGATGCTTCTTGCAGCTATGCCTTGTTTTCTTCAGTCTCTGCTTCCAAACTTCACAGGCTTGCCTAGGCAGAAAAGGTCCTTCTCCCAGGACTCAAAAGTACCATCAGAGTGAGGAACATGGGCCTTCAGATCCAAACCCAGATCAGTACATGCAAGGTTGTTTATGCCAGATAGCCTGGGGGCCATTTCAGAGGTGCATATAAAGGCTATATCTACTGACACACAGACACACACAGAACCAAGATTTTTAAAGTTATGTTTCTTGTACAGTTTGAAAGTGATATGCCACAGAGTAGCATTTGTGAACAGTTCATCTGACTTGATGTTCTCTGGGCATCCTGGAGTCATTAATGGAGATGTTAATTTGTGAGAATTCCATCAGTATTGTTTCAAATGTTTCTTTTGTTTAGTTCTCTCCTCTGGCAATGTCAAGGCTACCTAGTTTTTGTACCTGGAAGCCACCAGTAGCAAACAATGCAGATGGATATGACCTACAGCGCACAGCAACTGAAGGAGGAGAGGTCACTGTGTACCAAGGTTATGTGGGCCTCAGAACCCAGTGAATGTGACCCCTGCTGCTAAACTATCTTCTGTCTCCTTCTGTATTCTTTTTTTTTCTTTTCTTTTTTTCGGAGCTGGGGACCGAACCCAGGGCCTTGTGCTTGCTAGGCAAGCGCTCTACCACTGAGCTAAATCCCCAACCCCTCCTTCTGTATTCTTGCTGTGCATGCTTACACCTTTTGTAGACATCCCCTAAGTTGTCCTCTCTAGTTTAGGACATGTTCTGATGAGAGCAGCAGCAGTTACATATTTGGGACCTACTGATTGGTGGCACTGTATCAGTTGCTGCTGCAGGCTCCCTCGTCACCTTTATTTAACAGGAGAGAGAACTGAGGCTCTAACGGACATTATGTTGCCCAAGGTCACAGAAGTATTAGTTGGCTAATGAAAAGTCAAACCAGGGTGGGTCTGACTTCTGACCACAATCTTCACCATTAATGTTCCAGCTTGCAGGGCTCCTGGCAGCACGCTCCCCAGTGGGGATAACAGAGAAGAAGTGTAGAAGTGTGAATACCTGGGACTCTTAGTTCATCATACAGATTAATTCCAGGCTTCATTACTGTGCCCACTAGTGACAAGTCAGGATGGCTCAGCCACTCGTGCCTACTTCTGGCAAAGGCAGACCAATAGAAGGTCATCAGCAGGGGTCACATTCACTGGGTTCTGAGGCCCACATAACCTTCGTACACAGTGACCTCTCCTCCTTCAGTTACTGTGCGCTGTAGGTCATATCCATCTGCATTGTTTGCTACTGGTGGCTTCCAGGTACAAAAACTAGGCAGCCTTGACATTGCCAGAGGAGGGAACTTAAAATAGACTTGCATTCTAACTCCCAAAGGCACACGGCTTTCATCTCCAAAAAGGCACTCCTTAGGTCAAGTGAGCCAGGCATTAACTAAAGGGAAAAAGAGAGATGAGGTCTTTTTTCACCTTTGGGGGTTTTGGGCCCAGTGATGATGCCAGAAGCCCTAAACTCCAGATGCAGCCTGTTTATCCATCATGCTGGAGTTGAGAACACAGAAGCAAAGGCCAGTTTCCTTTTCTCTCCCTCTGTGACTTCCAAGTCTCTTGTGGACTCTGATTCATTTTCTTCTGTCTCAGGATAATCAAGCAGGTGCTTTAGACAGCTTGTATTTTTCAGTCACGTAATAAAAGCCATCACCCAGCGCACCTTTGGTATTTGCTAGATAAAATTTCCAGCTCTTCTGGAATTATGTCAAAAAGTAGAGAAAAATGAAGGAAAATGAGTATTGTTTGTGTGTGGTCACATAATTGCTACTCTCCAAATGGACCAACAACCAAGTGTTTTCTCATCAACCTGCTGCCCACTTTTTGGGAGAATAGTACATAGTCCCCTCCCTTGGTCTAGACAGTAGGACCTCCCTATAGCCTTACACTCCAGCCTTAGTTTGGTCTCCAGCAGTCCCCTGTAGTCCACTATAAATACGTTCCCCTCCCAACATCCTACACCATCAATGTGTTCTCTTACAGTGCAACAGGGACTCAGGTGAGGTGATGAAGGACCCTGAGAGGGTGAGCCTGGATTGTCTTGTGGGGCCCAATGTTGTCAAAAGAGACAAAGAAAAGATGCGATTCTCGAAGGAACGCTCGAAGGAACGTGGGAAGATGCTGCTTAGCTGGCTTGGAAGGAGGTCAAAGCCCTATGGCCAAAAGCCAGGTAGCCTCTAGGACATGAAAGAAACAAAGAACTCTCCTTTGAAACTTCCAGAAGTAACCCAGCCCTGTGGGCCCATTTCCGATAAAGACCATGCCTAAAAGCAACTTGGAGAGGAAAGGTTTATTTGGCTTGCACATCCCAATCACAGCCTACCATCGAAGGAAGCCAAGGCAGCAGCTCCAACAGAAGTCATAGGGGAATGCTGCTTACTGACCTGTGCCTCATGACTTGCCCAGTCTTCTTTCTTATACAACCCAGGGGTGGCACTACCCACAATGATCTGGGCTCTCCCATATCAGTCATCAGTCCAGAAATGCACCACAGACTTCTCTACAAGCCAATCTGATAGAGACACTTTCCCAACTAAAGTTATCTATTCCTGGATATTCCAGGCTTGTGACAAATTGACAAAAAACAAACAAACAAACCTAACCAGAACTCTTGCAAAGTGCAAGAAATGAGTACAGGGGGGGCTATTTGTTACAGTAGCCATTGGACATGACTACCCCACCCTTCTTCTAGGGTCTCTATATCCCTCATTTTTAGAACATTATCAGGCTACCTGTCTATGTCACATTTGGTTCCCAGAAAATCCACCTACTGGGCACACCCTTCTGATAAAATACAGTTCACCCAGTACAGTCTACTCTCGACTCTTGGAGGGAGGGCTGCACCTTGTCGCCTTTATTAATCAGGCACAAAGACAACGCCAGGGCCTCCTTCCTGTCTCTGGAAGACCAACCTCCCTGCTACCATGGCATTTCTCTATTTTGATTGATAAGCTTGAATTATGTAGGTCTTTGCTCACTGTGTATGTCCTTTCCCATAACTCATCTGATTTAAATCATGTGCATACCCAATTACATATAAGCATAAGATGATAAAGAGGGATTTTTCCCTAAAAGTTCACTCAGAAGACATGCTTTGCCTTACATGTTCCCAAAAATCAATTTAGGCTGGGCTGGCCCTCCTGACCTTCTATGCAGATATATTAGTAATAGAATCTGTCTAAGTTTCATGAGTTTAAAGTCCATCAGGTCTTTAAGGGGAGAAGATATTCTATAATTCAGAGAGGGCTGTGAGTGCACCTTGAGACAGATGGGGTCTTAGTTTGCAAATAGGCTGCTGTTGTTCAGAGGTGTATGCACATAGTGTGCACAGATAAGGATCCTTATAATACACTTACAAATTTCCAAACATCCCCTCCTCCACCTTCCTCATCATAGTTCTTTGCTGGTGACTATAGGTGTCTGTGACACTCTGGTGGCACCAGCAAGTCCCCAGTCACTCCACCTTACACAGATAGTTAGCCCCTCGCTTCAGATTACACATGCCCTGATAGCAGCCATGCCATTCTCAGTCTTCGGAGACTGCAGAGACAGAGAGAACTGGGGCGTCTTGAGGGAACAACAAAGCCCTGCGAGGGCTGGCATCTGCGAGGGCTCGATATGAGAAAAGCACTGTTCTCATCACCTTACACGAACAGTTGTCTTTAATCCTCAAAGAAGGTGCTCATTTTACTGGTGAGGAAACTTACAAAAGCATTATTAGAAGAGAGATATCAATGCAGCCCAAACCAAATGGAGGCCTCAAAATGTGGTATTGTGTAGGGTGATGTCACAGGTGAGGCAGGCACAAGATAGAAGGAGGCCTGTCATTGGATAAGAAGGAAGGATGGGCGGAAGAGAAGTTTGAAGGAAGAGGAGGAGACTAGGACAGAAAGAAAGGGAGAGAGGGGAGGGAGAGAAGCCATGGCAGGTGATGTTAAGATTCTGCTCTGTGTATTTACAGGTTGTTACTAATGTTCCTAAGGGATGGATGGTACCGGGCTTTGTATGTTTAAGTGGGCAATTATATCTTATCAATTGGATCTAAGATTACTGTTTTGTGTGTTCTTTTAGGTGACGGTTTGAGTGTAGGAAAGTGTGCAGCAACAAGAGACAATGGGCCGTGGCGGAGTTGGGATGTGATTCCACCAAGATATCTAGCAGATATCTTGGGGCACCACAGTGTGGACCTAGCAGGATAAAAGACAACCATACTTTTTTATTTTTTATGTTTTTATAACAACAATATTGTTTAAAAGTAGGCCTTCGTGGGTATAATTAGTTAAAATGGGGTCATGGTAGATTGAGTGGACCCTAAGTCCAATTAATTTTATCTTTATAAGAAAAACATGAAAGACAAGGATGGTGGCTACATTCTTGGTAATCCCAGCACTCAAAGTGATTTTAGGCTAACCCTCTTTATATAGAAAGTTCAAGGGCAACCTGTGTGACAAGGGTGACCCTAGAGGACAAGAGAGCTTAGTGGGATGGCTGTGTGACAAGGAAGGAGAGATTGTAGGGGAGCATCTACAAGCCCAGGGATACCAATAACTATGATATAAAGGAGAGCCAGGGGCTGGATTATCCTCTAGGGCCTTCAAAAGGAACAGCACTGCCCATGCTCTGAAAGTCCAGAGATAAAGAGATTCTGTTGTTTATATAGCTCAGTTTGTGGTTTTCACGGTAGCTTTAGGAAACAAATACAAATGTTAATAAATTTGGGCTCCTAAACAAGATTAAAAAATGGAAGGGAAGTGGCTTCTATGTTTCTACTAAGTGGGTCTTTAAACAAATAAGATACGATAATCAAATAAGTCTATGAACAAATAAGTAAGGGCAGGTGAGGGGATGGAAAATCCCACCCTGCCTCTGCCTTGGTGGAAGGCTGGACTGCAGAACTGCCCACTTCCCCCAATTTCAGCAGAAAGGGAACAGCTGCAGCTATAACTTTCTTTATGCTCTGTCCTGTCTCTGTGTAAAGACAGTGCTCAGGATCTGCTCTACCCTTTTCCTTTCTCCTAAATAAGTAGCTCTGGAAGGATCTAGCACAACCAGACCGTAGGCCAGGGAGAGTCAATGAGACTGTAAACACCTCAATATGAACCCAGATGTGAGGGCACACCCTACCACCCCAGAACTTGGGAGGCAGAGACAGGAGGACCATGAGTTCCAGAGAAGCCTGAACTACTTATGGAGCTTCTCTATGCCCCGCCCTCTGAAACAAAGTGTTAAACTTGCTCCCAGGAAAAGCATCTGAATGCCAGAACATAGATATTGGGGGACTGGAGAGATGGCTCAGTGGTTAAGAGTACTCTCTGATCTTCTGAAGGTGTGAGTTCAATTCCGAGCACCCACATGGCAGCTCACGCCTTCCTGATACCATCTTCTGGTATGCCGATGCACACGCAGACAAAGTACTCATGTACATAAACTACATAAATATGTAAAAAAAGAGAGAGAGAGAACATACACATTTTGTCCTTTCAGGACAGAAGAAGGCTGTGGTGGTTTGAATGGAAATGGCCTCCACAGTCTAATGTTTGATTCCTTGGTATTCGGTGGGTGGAACTGTTTGAAAAGGATTAGGAGGTGTGGCTTTATTATAAAAGATGTGTCACTAGTGGCGGGCCTTGAGGTTTCTATGACATTCCAGTAAGCTTTCTGCCTCATGGTTACATCTTAAGATGTAACCTCACCGCTCCTTCTCCAGAGCCATGTCCACCTGCCTGATTGTTGCCTTGCTTCATGCCCTGAGGGTCATGGATTCTAATCCTCCAAAACATTAATTCCCAAAGAAAACCCTTTTACTATAAGTTGCCTTAGTCATAGTGTCTTATCACAGCAATATAAAGGTAATTAAGAAAAGGAGATTGTGGGGTTGGGGATTTAGCTCAGTGGTAGAGCACTTGCCTAGCAAGCGCAAGGCCCTGAGTTTGGTCCCCAGCTCCGAAAAAGAGAAAAAAAAAAGAGAAAAAAAAAGAAAAGGGGATTGTATACATGTATGAGAAGCTGGCTGAATTGTGTCACTTTATACTCTGACATTGGATAAATTACTGAACATTGTTGTGCCTCAGTTTACTGGCCTGTATCATGAAACCAATGCTGCTTCCTGTTGCTGGAAGTTCTAATAATAATAATACGTTCAGCACTAAGTGTGAAGTCTGGTATAAACATACAAATGGCAGTTATTGCAAGCAGAGCACACTATACACCCAGGAAGTGGGTCTCTCCTTCCTCCCGAATGCTGTTCTGAATGCTTGCTAGTCTGTGGGTGCACTGGGAGAGCTGAGTTGAGCTCCCCACTCCCACCCTGCTCATCCAGGTACTTAGGAAGAAAACATCGCTACAAAAGGACTCACACAAGATGTAAGAGGAAGAATGGATAACAAGGAACAAATAAAAACACTGTCACCGAGAGCTCTTCTTAAGATGGAAATGTGTGTGAAGAGAGCATGTGAAGAGAGAACAGAAGATTTTTAAATTCATCTGGATCAGGACAAACCTGTGAAGAGCACAGAGTAGACAGGGATGACACTGCCCTGCCAGCACAGAACAGGAGGAACACAAGCAGGTATGGGAGCCTGGTCTAGTCCAACCTGGCTGCTTAGAGCACAGAAAACAAGCACTGTTGGAGGGAGGTGAGGCCTAAATGGCCACAGGAAAGGTGAATGAGTACCAGCCCCAAAGACATCTGGGATAGCAGAACAATCAGTCCTGGCTGCCAAACCTTCATGGAGGATTCATGAAGGTTTGGAGAGCCAAGACAGAAGACACAGAAGTGTCTTAACCATTAGAATGCGTGTAAGTGTGAGAAAAGGCTCTGAAGTTGGGGCAATGGAATGACAAGGACTTGAACATTGTAGAGTATACACAGTACATTCTCCAGCCAGCATAAGTAGACTTTGAGTCAACTGTGCCTTCAACACTGGGATCCTTTTGGTTAAACCCACTTTAACCTCCATATCTCTGTACCTCTGCAATCTGGGGAATATTAATGCAGGCTATTTCACTATCCACTGATGGGATAGACAGAATAATGATCCCATGATGGCCATAGTATTATCCCTGGGATTTGAAAATGTGTTACACATCGAGGAGGATGAAAGTGATGGAAGTTAGATTATTAATCAACTGTGATATGGCCTTGGTGCAGAAAGATGGTCAGATATCATTTGGGCAGCAATCACAAGGGGAGGAGAGGAGGGATTTCAGAGTGATGGAGTGAAAGAAGCAAAACTTGGAATGATACATCTTGAAGATCAAAGAGGTCATGGGCCAGAGAAAGAACCCATCCTGTAAAAGCCAGAAAAGACAAGGAGGCAGATTTCCCTCAAATGATACAGGCTAGTGCCTTTGCTGCTAGTTGCTTACCAGAACTCAATGGTAAGACCTGTCATTGCTGAAGATACCATTTTGGTGACAGGACATGAAGACACAAAAATGGTACTGACCAGGAAGCTTCTTTCCTGCTGGTAGTTTTTGTAGTACCAGGTGCTTTGTAAGCTTCTAGTGGGGAAAGTCATCAATCGTCTTACCCTGCTCGTAAGCCCTGTAAGCTACAGAATGACTGGACTGCCAAAACACGCTCATGTGTGCAGTGCTGTGTCTCGAATATTGTGGGAGTACCAGCTGATTTCTAGTTGAGTTTAAAGTGAAAGGTAAGATTCTTCCTCCCAGCAGTTGTCCTCTGACTGCCTTGACACATGACAAGATGGTCCCTTGCACACAAATTACTGGAAGGGCTTTTTTGTCTCACCCTATCTCACTTGGCATATGCTTATCTTGGCACATACATGCCCACTCTTATACATACATACATACATACGTACGTACGTACGTACGTACGTACGTACATACATACGCATGCACATGAGCACATGCACACATGCATGCACACACACACACTCCATAATAAATAAATAAAACAAAACCTGTTATGGCAAATTCAACGATTGGGCTGAACAGAATCAAAGGTTGGTTTTAACTAATTCATTGATTTCAGAGTGCTGATGACATGATTAAGTGCTCTTGTGGCCATCCCCTCCTCCATAGATAGCGGTTTTCCTCTGTGTTAAAGTTTACCTGACCCAGGAGGAAACTCAAACATGGTGCAGAGTTAAGTGTCAATGGGGTGCTCACCTACAAATGAGACATCTGTATCTCCCTCCTTCCTCAAAGCTCAAAGATCATCAAAGAAGAGGATGGGAAGATTGTAAGCGCCAGAGATGGGAAAGCCAGAGAGAAGACTGTGATCTAAACCACTACTTCTCTTAATTTGTCATGACAGTAATAAGCAAGTAACACAGCTGGCCTCTGCCTCTCCTCACATCTATGCCAATCAATGAACTGGACTGTTTGCTCTGCTCATGACCCACCTGCTTGTCTACCTAGCTTACCCTCTGCATGTTTTCTCTATTGACCTGTAGTAAAATCATGGAACTCTCATCTCCCCGGCTTTGCAGTCAAAGAAAGAAGAACTTGTAAAGGGGAAATTTCTAGTTTCTTTGGAAAATCAACTGTGTCATGTGATATTTTTCTGAATGCTGTCTAATGAGAGGATGTTTTACTGAAGCAGATATGTGAGAGGATCTTTTGCTGAAGCAGATATGTGAGAGGACTCCTGGTGTTAAACAGGAGTATACGTATAACTCAAGAGACAGTGAACTCTTCCATTGGTTCGCCTTGCAACACTCTGCTGGTCTTTGCTGATCTTCACTTGTTGTGACTTCATAGAGAGAAAAGCACCAAAGAATTTCTCATGGTATTCCAGCTGCTTCTTGCCATATCCACAGACTCGTGTTGATTTGGGAGAGCCTCCTGGTTTCTTCTGGATCAAGCGACTGTTGCTGATTTGTGTTTGGTGTTTGCTTCTTGAACTGAACAACCACTAGTGACTCTTGTTTGGAATCGGCCCAAAGAACTACTTCTAAACAGGTCCACATCCCCATGTCCTATTAACCTTTCTTCTCCCCTACCTTTGGTCGGTGGGCTAGAAGGGAAGTTGAAGTGGTTAAGAACCCTAATTAAAGTAGGTTTTGAAAAATCTAAGCCTACAAGCTTGTTTCACTTCCATTTAAGCTTTCTCACCAAAGCATCTGTGCTGGGATGCTTGTGTGGAGACATCTGCAAAGAATGGCTCCATCATGACTGCATGGCTGAAAATTGGGGACAGGGGAGGGAAGCAGATGCCCAATAAATTAGAAATCCCAGTGAATATTAGTTCCATAAGTAGTAAGCGTTTGTGTGGAGGAAAAACACGGCCTATGCACAAGAGCACCTCACTGATAAGCGGTGCGCAGATTTATTCCTAGATATCATATAATTCAATACTTAGACATCAATGAAGTAGATAGGGTGATTCCTTGATTCTGTTCAGCCTGGGTGTTGAATTTACCATATTGGGTTTTATGACTAAGACAATTTGCAACTTCCTCAAACAAATAAGCAATAAAAAATCTACTACAAAACTGTGCCTCAGATGTCCTCGGTGGCCTATTCCCAGTTGTGGAGCTCAGTGCAGTCCATCTGGGTTTACTGTGTAGCAACACTCATACAAGGAAGAAATGAGCCTGGAGCACAAATTGTGCCTCCTGGCCAAGCAATTGTGAACCAGACAGAAAACCTGAGGCTATGCCTCACAGGAGTCACAAGCACGGAGTTCCAAGACAGTTAAGGTCAGGACAGATCAGTAGCAACAAGACTGTGGGAGAGCCCAGGTCAGTGGTGCACCCCCTCAAAAGAAGATGAGGTATACACATCCGTCAGGAGGAAGAACTAGACCAGTTTGGGAGAACATGTCCGGGTCCCCAGGCTTTTGTCATTTTCTTGTGTTTTTTCTCTAAAGCACTCTGATATTGTAACCAGCTTCTACTGTGCTATCTCCTTTTCTCTCTTCTCCTTTCTCTCTCACCCCTGTCTCTGTCTCTTCTTTTTTTTTCCTCTCCATCTTTATTAAATTGGGTATTTCTTATTTACATTTCAATTGTTATTCCCTTTCCCGGTTTCCAGGCAAACATCCTCCTAACCCCTCGCCCTTCCCCTTCCCTTCTCTATGGGTGTTCCCCTCCCCATACCCTCCCCCATTACCACCCTCCCCACAACAATCCCGTTTACTGGAGGTTCAGTCTTGGCAGGACCAAGGGCTTCCCCTTCCACTGGTGCTCTTACTAGGATATTCATTGCTACCTATGAGGTCAGAGTCCAGGGTCAGTCCATGTATAGTCTTTGGGTAGTGGCTTAGCCCCTGGAAGCTCTGGTTGCTTGGCATTGCTGTACATATGGGGTCTTGAGCCCCTTCAAGCTCTTCCAGTCCTCGTTCTCAGTTCAGTGGTTTGCTGCTGGCATTCGCCTCTGTATTTGCCATATTCTGGTGTGTCTCTCAGGAGAGATCTACATTCGGTTCCTGTCAGCCTGCACTTCTTTGTTTCATCCATCTTGTCTAGTTTGGTGACTGTATATGTATGGGCCACATGTGGGGCAGGCTCTGAATGGGTGTTCCTTCAGCCTCTGTTCTAAACTTTGCCTCCCTATCCCCTCGCAAGGGTATTCTTGTTCCCCTTTTAAAGAAGGAGTGTCTCTATCTCTCCTTTACCTCTCATCTCTCCCTCCCTCTTTCCCCTCTCTCCCTCCATCCCTCCTTTTCTACCCTCAGCTCTCCCTGCCCACCTGTGCTGCAAAGAGGAAGATCATGGTACCAAGGGCTGAGATTTCTCCTTGAGCAGATGCCCAAGAGTGCCGGTTGCTTAACATTCAATACCTGTGCACAGCTTGTGAGCACACCATATTTTAGTGTCTGTGTGTGTTTAGTCAAATACTGAGAACATATGTCTCTTCATAAACCTCCTCGGAGGACTGCTAAGAGGAATTCAGAAAACAGTCTTAAATGTTCCAGAGTCCACCTTTGCCCTCTAGTGGGAAGGATACATTCCAAAGAGCTCACTAATTCTCCCTGACCCTGCCCTAACTGAATGCTCCCCATCAGTAGCTCCTGACCCCCAAGAAATCTTAACACTCATAAGCAAAGTGGGCAGACGTGGCACATCAGATGCAAGTGCCCAGCACCTATCTGTCTTCAGCATTTAATGACAATGCTTCCAAGAATGAAGTAAAATGTGCCACCCGGCACTGCAGAAAACCAAAGACACTAAAATTTAAGAGTGGTGTAAAACTTGTTTATGGACCTTACTGAAGGAAAGTCACTGAGTGCTGCACCTAGAGACCCATCCCGATGTTCCTCAGGGGTTGTCAGCAGGATCGGGAGGCCACCAAGGCTCTTCGTCTAGGTTGGGCAGTTGCCTGTTGCCGTCACATGCATGAGATTGTTTTAGTCAGGGTTTATTTATGGGTGGGAGATGGGGGTGGGGCAGACTATTTAGCAACCCAAGAAAGCTTAACAGTGCAAAACTAATTTGACATAACATTCTGAAAGTTTTAGGCATGGATTTCAGAGAATCCCATAGGCAGACTGCTGAAACAGATTTCTGCTTATCAATATTGCTCAAGTGTCAGTATGGAGTGGCTGCCGTCTTCCGAGAAATTTTCATGTCTTGTTTCATTTATGACTTGGAACAATCCCCAGAGTAGCTATCAATGTCCCCTGCCTTCCAGATAAAGAAGTTGAGATTTGGAAATAAGAAATCACTTCTGCAGAGCATCAAGATGGCTCAGTGGTTAAAGGCGCTTGCTGCCAAGCCCAAATACCTGAGTTCAATCCCCAGGTCCTATACAATGGAAAGAGAGGCCAATTTTTCCAAGTTGTCCTCCCATTTCCTCCTGTGCAGTGTGTATGTGTGTGCATGCATACACACAATTAAATAAATAAATAAATTACTTTTTAAAAGTCTATCTAACTTAGAACCTGAGTTCTTTCTCTGACCCCTCTGCTTTCTTAACTAGGATGGCTCCAGCTGCATATGTAGCAGAGGACGACCTTATTGGGCATCAATGGGAGGGGAGGCCCTTGGTCCTGTCAGGCTCGATGTCCCAGTGTAGGAGAATGTCAGGGAGGGAAGACGGGAGGGAGTGGGGAGGAGCATCCTCGTAGAAGCACTGGGGGGAGGATGAGATAGGGGAAATCAGGAAAGGGGATAACATTTGAAATGTAAATAAAAAATATTCAATAAAAGAAAAAATGTAAAAAATAAATAAATAAGAGTAATTAAGCAGGTTAAAAAAAAGACTGCATGTACAGCTGCCAGTTCTAGGTGGCTTGTGTGAAAATGGACACACAAACACATCAACTGGTGGAACAGAGTTCCAGAGAGTTCTTCATGCAGTTAATTGACAAAGATGCTAAAAATACATCAGCAGAAAACAAGTTGTCTTAACAAGGGGTGCTAGACACCAAGAGAAATAAATGAACCTCACCAATCCACATCTTTCACTGCATTTGAAATTTTCAAAATGGGTCACAGATAGAAACATAACACCTAAACTTCCAAAAGAAAATACTAGAGTCTCTAGGTTCTTGGACTAGGTAGACATTTTATAGTATAGCACCATAATTCATGAATACTATGCCAAATTGAATTACAATAAAATATAAATCTCTGTTCCTCAAAAGACGCTAATAATAAAATGTAGTCCCACGCCACATGCACAGAGAAAAGGCCGGATGTGTCGTATGAAGGGCATTTATTCAGAGTACAAAAGCAAACTTGCAAGTCAATTAAAAAAGATTTAAATCTTTTGAAAAACAAATAAAAAAGGAGGAGGAAGAGGAGGAGATGGTGGAAATTTGAACAATGGCTTCAGATGGTAAGGATATAGAGAAAGAAATAAGTGGTGTCTGTAGATGTCCATCAACTCAACCATCATGGACAACAGTATGGAACTTCCTCAGAAGGTTGCTCTAAAATAGACATGTTAGTGCACAGCTTTAATCCCAGTGGCCTCAAGAGGCAGAAACAGGCAGTCTCTGTGAGTTCAAGATTAACCTGGTCTACATAGTGAATTCCAGAGTAGGTCAGCCATCTGATTCCAAGCCGTCCCACTGTTGTGTCTAGCCAAGGAAATCAAAACAGTGTAAGCTGAGGCTGCTGCATGGTTACTGTGAGACCATTCACCGTGATATGATACGGGAAAGATGAGATGCTCAACAACAGATGACTGTCTAAATAAAGTGCAATATAAACACACAATGAAGTGTTACTCATCCATAAAGAAGAATGAAACCCTGTAAATAAATAAAACAGGATTGCATGTGTTAAGTGGAAGACACAAAAGGCAAGTACCTCATGTCTCTCTGTGCATAAACTGGAAAATGTGGAGCCGAACGCAGAACTGTGGCAACTATTTGAGGCAGGGGTGGGGGAAAGATGTCAACAGGACATGCTGCGAGCATGCGTGTCAATGCCACACTAAATCCCACTTAATGAATGAGGACTACATGCTCATGAGAAGTAATCAAAGAGAACACATATATAGCAAGTAAGTAAACGAAAGGATGCAGGGAGGAAGTAAGATTAAAATCACAGCAATGGGGCTGGAGAGATGGCTCAGCGGTTAAGAGCACCCGACTGTTCTTCCAGAGGTCATGAGTTCAATTCCCAGCAACCACATGGTGGCTCACAACCATCTGTAAAGAGATCCAATGCCTTCTTCTGGTGTATCTGAAGACAGCTACAGTGTACTTATATATAATAAATGAATAAATCCTTTAAAAAAAATCACAGCAAGGTAAGCTATGCTTTCACCAGAACAGCTTAATGTGTGGATGGGTGCAGGAATATACACACCAAGTGTCATACACCGCTTCACCCAATAGCAGCAGAGTATACGTTAGTCTCAAGTTCATATGAATAACCTAAGAAAAAGAAGGTAAGGCAAAAATTATGAATATCAGAAATGAGGAAGAGACATCCCTTGACCCCACAGTCATGAAAGGGAAAGGAGACAGGTGTGATGAATCCCCTTGTAATTACAACACAACCACACTATGGGTGACATCACATGACAAGCCTGAGGCTAGCCTAGGCTTTATAGCAACTTCCAGGCTAACTTGGTCTACATAAGCAGACCCTTTGTTAAAAAATATTGAAAAGGAATATTGATAAGGTGGATGAAGCAAACCCAATACTTAAAATATGCAACATGATAAAGTCTACACAATAAAAAATTAAGAATATAACCATATCTATGGCGGTACAGGAAGGGCTCGTGGGGTCGGCCTCTGTGAAGAATTGTAGGCAGTTAGTGGTTGCTGGGAGATGGGGAGCAGTGCTCCTTGTTGGTGCAATCACTGGTAAGTTGTTCTTTCCAAAGCGAACATCATTTCATCAATGCTCATCCCACAACCTCAATTAAACATAATTAGATAGATTATGATCCCTAATTAAAGCAGGGGTTCAAAACAGTAGACACGCTCTTTGTTCTCTTCTCTTCCCTGCTCTTCCTCTCTTCCCTGTCCTTTCTCTCTACCTCCACCTCTTCCCTCCACGTGCTCATGGCCGGCCTTTCCTCTCCTCTCCTCTTCTTCTCTCATTAAACCTCTCCACGTGGAAAAAAAAAAAAAAAAAAAAAAAAAAACAGTAGACACAAACAAACAAAGACACTACAAATGTCGGAGGATAGCATGTTGGGATGAAGAAGGGGTTTAGTGGAGGAAGGAGAGAAAAAGAAGATGATGAGACCAATATAATCAAAGTCGTGTGTGTGTGTGTGTGTGTGTGTGTGTGTGCTCATGTACGTGTGTGTGATGTGTGTGAGTGTGCATGTGTGTGCTTCTGTGAATGCATGTGCCTGTGTATTTTCATGTTTGCATGCACATATGTGTACATGTGTGTGAGTATGCATGTATGTATAAACTGTGAAAGAATAAAAACATATAACATTGAATTAACAGGTGAAGAAGGAAAGCCAGGCCACTCTGTGTTATGGTCCTCAAAGCTTTATTCTGAAACTCAAAAGCGGGCACGGAGGCCCCTTTGCCCACTTTTTGTCGACATTGTTAACACACTTAGTCAGATAGATTAGAAGAAAGAACTGAGCCAAGTAGTACAGACCTATAATCTCAGCTTCAGGCATGAGGGGGCACAGAATGTTGAAAGTTCAAGGCCTGCCTCAAACACAAAGTAAATTTAAGGGATGCCTGGGTAACTCCATGATCTCAAAATGAAAAGTAAGACGAGAGCAATGGACAGAACTGTTGGGAGCGATGCCCTTGAAACCCTCCATTATTGATGTTAATATTATGGTTAGAGTTAAGTATGACCAGGTTCATGGAAAATCCCCAGCCAGCTGCAGAAGACTAGTACAAATCTGGTGGTCAGGATGAATAATGATATGACAAAGTTGTGACCTTGCTAAGAAATCCTGATGTCAAGATGCCCAATGATATGACCTGTCACCTTTCTGAAAAACCAACATCCTGCTGACTAATAGATATGACAAACCTGTGACCTTTCTGACATCCTGTTGACATCAGCTGATTTCCTGACCACAAGAACTGTGTCCTTGGCCTGTGTAAATGTTTCACACTTCCCCCTCCCTCTGTTACCCCTGTTATGGTATCAATTCAGTCTCGGGAAAAAATAAAGTTGTCGCCTTGATCAGACTCTTGTCTTGGCGTCCTTCCTCACGTCTCTTGTCTCTCATTCTCCTCCAGGTATCCTCTGCACCCTCGTTGACTGTCCTGCAGGATGAGACACAGAGCCCAGTGGCAGAGCATGGGTCAGCATGAGAGACCTCAACCCTTACTGCATAGGAAAGAAGAAACAAAGTGCCAGGGTTAGCAAGTGCTATTCTCCTACACGTTGAAAATGCAAAGGAAGCAATTCTTTAGCCCCAGAACTAATAAATGATTATAACAAGGTATGAGAGACAAAGTTAGTATGCAAAACCAGAGTAAGTGTGGACTTTGAAATTAAAGCAATCTATGTCATTACCAAAAAAAATAATGTGTAAGTATAAATACAATAAAATATGCACATACCAAACACAAGGCTCTACCAAATGGAATCAAGGAAGAATTAAATAAACGGAGGGTCACCTGGTGGCCATAGCTAGGGAGACGCCACATTTTCAAGATGTCATTCTCCCACCTTGATGTGTAAACTCAGTGTGATCCCAGTCAGGCCCCAGGGAATTGCTTTGCTGACATGAACAAACTAATTTTAAAGTTTATATGCTGAGCCAAAAAATAAAAAAATAAAAAAACTAGGATGGGAGACAGAATATTGAAGACAGAGCAATGAGTCGGGTAGTTTCAAAACCTGCTACAAAACCACACTACTCCAGGTGGCCTGGCATTGGAAAAGAACTGGCAAGTGTGGACCAGAATAGAGAGATCCCAGGGACAGAGCCCCATAGATACAGACAACTGAACTTTGATGGACAGCAGAGTGAAGGAAATTAAGTTTTGTGAGCAGATGCTACTGGAGCAGACATCCACATGTGTAACTGTTGGCCTTGTTATGCCCACTCCAGTTACCAAATAATGACACAAAAACTATATTTATCATGAGCTTTTGGCCTTCTAGTTAGGTATTGTCTCCCACTAGCTCATAACTCGATTATTCCATTTATACTAATCTAAAGTCTGGCACACAGCTGGTTAGTTACTCTGCCTCCCTTCCTGGCTTGCTTCTTCCTCTGTGTCTGGCTGGTCGAATCTCCCACATCAGACTCCTTCCCAGAAGTTCCACCTTCTACTTCCTGCTTTCGCTATAGGCCATTAGCTCTTTATTTTAACCAATCAGAAGGTGCCTTAGGTAGGCAAGGAAGGACAGTGGCACATCTTCACACAGTGAACAAAAGTGTCATTCTAACACATATGCAAGAATAAATAGAGTGAGTCTAGACACCAATCTTGTACCATCACACACGTTAACCAAATGAGCCACAGACAAAAGTATGAAGGCCCAGAGGCTAACACAAGTTCAGACTGCCACCATCATCACTAATGACATTTACATATGAGAGAAAAACATTCCTGAAAGAACGAATCAATGGGGCTGAAGGGCTGGCTCAGCAGGTTAGAGCTTTGACTGCTCTTCCAGAGGACCCAGGTTCAGTTCCCAGCACCACATGGTAACTCCAGTCCCAGAGGATCTGGAATCTTCCGGCCTCTGAGGGCTCCAGGTACACATGTAGGATGTGGATATATATGGGTAAAACACCCCTACATATAAAAGTGAGAATTAATGAACTGGGAATTGTTAAAATAAACATTTCTTCAAAAGGCTGTGTCTGTACCCAGACTGGGAGGAAACATTTGCAAAAGGCTCATTTGGTATCAGACTGTCACCCTGAATAAATGCCCCCTAACTTGTGACAGGGTTATAGTCTTATAAGTTGAAGACAGTGTAAATAAAAATGCATTTCTGGGGAGGATGGGGAGGGGAACACCCATAAAGAAGGGGAAGGGGAGGGATTAGGGGGATGTTTGCCCGGAAACCGGGAAAGGGAATAACACTCGAAATGTAAATAAGAAATACTCAAGTTAATAAAAAAGAAAAAAGAAAAAATGCATTTCTGCTGGCTGTGTGGCCCACATGTGTAATGCCAGGGTAGGACAACAGTTTGAAGACAGCGCTACATACCAAGACCCAGCCTTACAAAAAGCAACGGCATAGAGCACATCTGCCCACTAAGCCCTGTGATTGTTACTGACCAAGTTTCAGTCACTGTTGCCGAGTAGCATGATACGTCATGAGCTCAGGGGAAACAAAGCCCAGCAGTACAGTTTTCATTCATCCTAAATTGTTTTCTCATCAGTATGAAATAAAAAATTAAAAAAAAAAAAACCCTTTTTAGTCCAACTGTCCTAAACTGAGATCTATCTGTTTGAAAAAAAAAACCTTCTAAAATTCAGCTATAAGAAAACAGAACAGAAACATGAAAAGACCCATCAGCAAAGAGTGTAGGGAGAGGTCGGTTACGCCTCTGAAATGCTTCACACCAGGGGTCATGACGAAAAATGGAAACCAGAACAACTAGGCAGGCATGGAATCCTATGAGCAACCCCAGCATGGAGGCTGGAAGAGGCCTCCTAGCTAGCTAACCGCGTAGTAAGACTCTTTCTCACACAAATAGGAGGAGGAAAAATGACAAGTTTCCACTGCGCATCTATTCAAAGAGCGAAGGTCCCCAAAATAAAATAACCTCGACAATAGTGTTAGGACGTGAGGTGGTGTGGATGCTCACTCACTGGAAAGCTAAAGGTCACAGCCACTTCCTGTCCTAAAGCTTCGGTGTAAACAGTCATGTCCCACTCAAACTTCAAACATTGGAAGAAGTCTTAACCCACAACGTGGCGATGTTAGAGAAGGTTGTGGCCTTTGGGAAGGGAGTTCTTGTGAACTGGATTAGTGTCCTTATTTTTTTTAATTTTATTTATTTATTATATATGATTACACTGTAGCTGTCTTCAGACACACCAGAAGAGGGCATCAGATCTCATTATAGATGGTTGTGAGCCACCATGTGGTTGCTGGGAATTGAACTCAGGACCTCTGGAAGAGCAGTCAATGCTCTTAACCGCTGAGCCATCTCTCCAGCCCTAGTGTCCTTATTTTTAAAAGGCCCAAAAGAGGCCTCTCAGCAATTCTACTATACATTTATCACTGCACAAGGAAAGAGTTAAATCAGGAGGGGAGACTCATGCTCACTGAGTCTGCTTAAGACTTCACTGTGAACTCACTAGCCTAGAATTGTGAGGGGTAAGTTTGCCTTTAAACTTCCACACTCCTCCCACATGACCCAGCACTCACACTCCTGGACATTCCTTCCATATGATCCACACTCACACTCCTGGATTTTCTTCAAAACAGGTTGAAAATTTGTATCATCTGTAGCAAATCCTGTACCGAAAAAAAAAATATGTTTTAAGCAGATCTATTCAAAATTGTCACAGGTAAAGGTGTAAATAAACTAAAATCTCAGGGTGGAATATTATTCAATGTGGAAAAAGGAAAATAATAAGTGCTTAAGAAAGACACAGGAAAACGTCAGATGTGTAGTGGTGAATTAAATAAACTGTTGTGTTGATATGAATGTTCCTGAGTTGAAATCTCATAAGTAATGAATGCATTTGGAGTAGGTGAGGAAAACCTTAGGAGGTGGAGAATAGAAACTATTACAGGAGGGTCTTCTGGGATATCCTTTCTCCCTTGTCTACAGTGAGGTGGCTAGCCTGCGTTACGTGCTGCTGACACCATAACATTCCGTTTCAGACTAACAGCTAAACACTAAGGACTGAGGGCTCTGAAACCTTGAGCCCAAATAAATCTGCCACCTTAACTTGTTCATGTCAGGTACTTGGCACAGTGATGGAAGGTCCGACTGATACAGAAGCTGATGGGGGACATGGACTTTGTAACTGCAAGGGTCTTCTCAGTTAACAATCACACAGACATCCTGGAAAGGCAAGACTGGAAACAATGAAACATTAAAGGTTGCCAGGGATAGGGGTGGGGTGTAAACAGGCTACCTAGACACCAATTCTACTGAACTCTCCAGGCACAGGTCTTCCATTTGAAATGTGTTCAAACCCATAGAACGTACACACCAAGAAAATCTCTAACACACGGCTTTACTCTTGAATGGTAACAATCTGCTGATGTATGCCTACCAGCAGTAGCAAATGTACCACTCTGGTGGGGGATACGTACAATGTAGAAGGTAGCACATATGTATTTGGGGAATCTCTGTGTTCACTTCTCAATTTGACTGCGAACCTAAAACTGCTCTAAAATTATTTGAAACTAACTTGACAGCACAGCTCAGCAAGGATGAAAAGCAACCAGATTTCCCACACAACGTCGGTAGGGATGCGAGACGGTAGGATCTTTCTCGAAAGTAGCCTGATGGTTTCTTGTGAAACTAAACATTATAACACCATATGATCCCAGATATGCGTGTGCCCCCATACAAACAAATTAATATAAATACCTTCACATCTACTCTAAATAACCACAAACCGTTAGTTTCGTTGGTGTTAGTGTGATGGAATAGCCTGGAAAAATCAACTTAGGGGAGAAAGAGTCTTTTCCTTCATAGCTCCATGGTATAGGCCATCACTGCAGGGAAGTGTGAGCAGCAGGAGTTCGAGACAAGTTGTCACTTGCATCCATAGTCAAAAGGCAGGCAGGACCAGATTAATGCGTGAATGTTTGTGTTCTGCTCTTTCTCCCTCTTAGCAGCTCAGAATTCCCTGCCTAGAGAATGATGCCACCCACAGTGGGTGGGTCATGCCACTTCTGTTAACAATCAAAACGATCCCCCATAAACCTACCCCGAGGCTAACCTTACCTAGACAATTCCTCACTGAGACCAGTGATTTCAGAGTCTATCTAGCTGACAATTAAGCTATCCATCTGACACTCCAATATTTATCAACTGGTAATTTGGTTCACCAACCTACAGATTGGGGAAAAAAATCTTCACTAGCCCCACATCTGATAGAGGGCTAATATCCAAAATATATGAAGAACTCAAGAAGCTAACCTCCAAAAAACCAAGCAACCCAATCAAAAAAAATTAGGTTTAGAACTAAACAGAGAATTCACAACAGAGCAATCTCCAATGGCCAAGAAGCACTTAAAGAAATGTTCAAAGTTCTTAGTCATCAGAGAAATGTAATTCGACCCTGAGATTCCACCTTATACCAATCAGAATAGCTAAGATCAAAACCTCAGATGACAGCACATGTTGTCAAGGATGTGGAGAAAGAGGAACACTCCTCCATTGCTGGTGGGATTGCAAACTGATACAACTACTCTGGAAATTAATCTGGTGGTTCCTCAGAAAATTGGAAATAGATCTACCTGAAGATCTTGCTGTACCACTCTTGGGTATATACCCACTAGATACCCCATCATGCCACAGGGGCACATATTCCACTATGTTCATAGTTATTTGTGATAGCCAGAAGCTGGAAACAACCCAAATGTCCCACAATGAAAGAATGGATACAGAAAATGTGGTTCATTTACACAATGGAATACTACTCAGCTGTTAAAAATGAGGATATCATGAGTTTTGCAGGCAAATGGACGGAACTAGGAAATATCATCCTAAGTGAGGTAACTCAGACCCAAAAGGACATGCATGGTATGTGCTCACTAATAAGCAGATATTAGCCCGAAAAATAAAGAATACCCAGGATACAATCCACAGAACTCAAGAACAACCAGATGCAGCTATCAAAGTTTTGTACACACAAAGAAGTGCCTGTGGTCACGAGTTTGAGGCCAGCCTAGACCGAATATAATGAATGTATTAGGATTTCCACTGCTGTGAAGAGACATATTGACCAAGGCAACTCTTATAAAGGTAAGCATTTGATTGGGGCTGGCTTACAGTTTCAGAGGTTCAGTCCATTATCATCAAGGCACGAAGTATGGCAGCACCCAGGCAGACATGGTCCTGGAAGGGCCGATATTTCTACATCTTGATCCAAAGGCATCCAGAAGGAGACTGATTCTGTAGGCAGCCAGAAGGAAGCTCTCTTCTGCACTGGATGGAGCCTAAGCATAGGAGACCTCCAAAGCCCAGCCCCACAGTGACACACTTCCTCCAACAGGGCCACACCTCCCCACCATGCCACTCCATACGGGCCAAGAATATTTAAACCACCACATGAGGAACAAAAAGAGAACTGTACTTAGAAATATAATTAATGAGGGTTGGGGATTTAGCTCAGTGATAGAGTGCTTGCCTAGCAAGCGCAAGGCCCTGGGTTTGGTCCCCATCTCCGAAAAAAAAAAGAAGAAATATAATTAATTTTTGCATGTTTGTTTTAGAGTTACCAATATTTGTAGAATTTACCTATTACCGTAATAATTTTAATCTCGGTGTGGTTGATTTTCCAGGTAGTAAATGACGCAATTTCTGAGTTCTGAGAGTATTGCTACCTAATATTTCTAAATCTTTTACTGTCAATTCTAGCTACAGGAGTCTCTTAGCAGATATTATCATTTTGTCTTCCTGATTTAATACTAATTTTTTTTCCTGAGAATAGACTTCACTTTGCCCAGGCTGGCCTGGAACTCACTATGTAGTCCAGGCTGACATCAAATTCATAGTAATACTTTTTCCTCAGACTCCAACGAAGTAAAAGGATTTTTGCTATAAAACACCACGTGTAGCTTAATTACATTACAACTTTTATTGTAAATGAGTGTATTTGTCATGTTTGGATTTCCATAACAACACCACCAACAAAAGACCAGACAATAGACATCTTAAATTATAAAAATTAATTTTCTCAAAGTTTTGGATCTGGAAGCCCCAGATCAAGGCATCATATGATTTAATTCCTGTTGATAGCTCTCCTCCTGGTTCAAGGTGGTGAGTTCTTCATATTCATTATATGAGGGGGGGGCTCATAAAGTCACTAACCTAATATAAGGACCCACTTTCATGATCTCTTCCAGCTCTAATTACCTCCCCAAAGCTCCACGAATAAATACCATCACTTTGGACTCCGGAATCAGAGGATTCATTATAATTCTGTAGCAGTAGCTACTGAGTTTTTATTAAATGCTTTTTCTATGCCTTTTGAGATCTTTGAAAAAATTTTCCCATTTACTTTGCCAATGTACTAGATTAAGCTAAAGATTTTCTAATTTTAAATCTTCATTAAATTCATGAAATAAGGCCTACTTGGTTATAATTTGCTTTGTTCTTTATTCCTTAATTCCAATTGCATTGCCAATAATTTGTTTATAATGTCTAAATAAACATAAAAAGTGTAGTTATGATAAAGTTTCTATTCATTTTCTGCCTGTAAAGTTTTGGCTCTGTTCTGGGAGGTATCAAAATAAAACGAGGGTAGATTTCCACCTTATTACATTAGACAAAAAAATGGAGTCAGATATTCCTTAAAACTGGAAAAAATTAACCTGTAAATGTAATGGAACTACAAAAAAACAAAAGGTAAGTCGATCTTTTGCAACGTGTTCTGATCTCTAATGGTTGTTTCTATTCAGCTTTCTCCACTTGATTCTGAGTCTATTTCTGTAACATTCTGTGCACATTCCCAGAGGCATAAACACTGCTCGTTCTTGTGTTTTGCTTAGTATTTTCCCCCTTGGCTAGTGGTTATCCCCTTCCTGGAATAAAACTTTTCCCTTGCTTTATTTTTACCTAATCAAATCTTCTACCGCCTCTCAAGTTTCTGGTATTCTTTCTCTGATTTTGCTCTTGTCTCCACTACTATTCTCCTACTTGCTTTGTATATGTCTGTATTTTCTTTTCCTGATGAATACATTTTATCTGATGGGTTCCTTCTGCAAGTGTAATGATGATCAACTTGCTTGATGCTGGCTAAATGAGTAAAAACAATTTAACAAGACTGTACAAACAACATGTCTGAAAAACCAAATCCTACTCCACTTTCCCACTCAGAAGTAGAGGCTGTTTATAAACGAATATTTCTGTGCCTTTCCTATGCATCTCTGGGACCAATAGCACTGCTAAGTGTTATTGTATATAAATATTTATTGTATATAAATTTACTGTAACTGAGGTGCAGTCACGGGATGATAGGAGCTTCTGACTCCTGTATCATTGCAGAAACACCCATCTAAATTACCATCCAAGCATTAAAAACAGCTATAGAACCTCGAGAGTATAGAGCACCTGGTGCAGTACAAAAACAAGGAAAGATGGACGGAAAAGGATGGAAGGACAGTTTCACAGTACCCACCCTGCCCACTCTATGCCAGGGCAGTACAGAATAGGAGAAAATAACCCTGCATATGAAGATGAGGTCAAAGCAAGTACTCAGTCATAAACCTCAACACCAGACCTGCCCATGTTCAGGCCAGAGCCTGTACAGCCTTAGGCTCCAGATCAATCTCCTAGATCACAGTATCAACCACACCCCCATCCGCAGTCCTAGACTCTAAGCCCCGCCCCACAGACACAAGCTCCAGACTTGCCCTGATGAATCCAAATACTTGGTTATCCCCTTGTAGACCCAGAACCAAGTTTACCATCTAGTCCTTCATACACCAGACAACTCCCAGAAAGGCTCCCAACATAAGCTCTCTGAGTGCATCTAGCAGCCAGCCCATAGCCTCTATGTGGTTCTACTACTGAAGGTCCTTCCCTATATATAGACCTCCAATCTATACATAAAGAAAGCATTCATGGGGCTGGGGATTTAGCTCAGTGGTAGAGCGCTTACCTAGGAAGCGCAAGGCCCTGGGTTCAGTCCCCAGCTCCGAAAAAAAGAACCAAAAAAAAAAAAAAAAAAGAAAGCATTCATATTTCTTCAAACATGCAAAGAAGAGCATAGAGCCATGAGGATCATACATGTGCTTATTCATGTGCACACACAGGCACATTGGAATGTGTGCACACATGTCAAGAAAACATCATTATTGAATGGGAGAAGTAAACACAAAACACTAGTAACTGTCACCAGAAAGAAATTTATGAGCTTCCTACAATCAATACAAAATAACAGTCTTTTAAAAATCTCAAAGGAGTACTGGAACCCACAGACAACTAATGAAATCCGAGAACAGCACATGAATATAAGAGAAGCTCGACAAAGGGATATAAACCACTAAAAAGAACCAAATTTAAAATCCTAGACAGAATAAAATAACTCAAATTAAAAGTTCCATATTTAGCTTCAGGAACATATTCTATGGAGCACAGAGATGGCTTTGAAGACAGATTATTCTGAGATTGCTCAGAACAACATAGAAAAAATGAAAACAAATTAAAAAGAACTTGCAGATGTTACAGGAAGCCAATCAAGTGAACCACAAATTATATCGCGACACCCAAAGGAAGTAGAAAATACAAAGGTTATTTAGACAACTAATGAGGGGGGAAATAAACATAGAAATTCATGGAGAGAGAATGTCAAATATTACATATAAGGAGATCCTCACCAAGACATGACATTCAAATCCTCAAAAAAAGAAAGAACCTTGAAAACAAGAGGAAGTAACTTATTACATGCAAGAGAACTGTGATAAGGATATGTAGGTATTTCTCAACAGAAAACTTATAGGCCAAGAGTAAGGGATGGCACATTTGAAGTTCTGCCAAGAAAAGGGCCAACCAAAAAAATGCTATCTGATAAAATTGTGTGATTATTACTTAAACCTGATGTTGCACATCTTTTTTTTTTTTTTGGTTCTTTTTTTTCGGAGCTGGGGACCGAACCCAGGGCCTTGCGCTTCCTAGGTAAGCGCTCTACCACTGAGCTAAATCCCCAGCCCGATGTTGCACATCTTTAAGAACAGAATTAAGAAGGAAAAAGGAGGCAAATCTCTGTGAGTTCAAGGCCAGCCGGGTCTACATAGAGAGTTCCAAGATAGTCAAAGACACCTAGACTCTATCTCAAAAAAAATTATAGAGATAGATAGATAGATAGATAGATAGATAGATAGATAGATAGATAGATAGATACGTACGTACATACATACATACATACATACATACATACATACATACATACATACATACATAGATCAGTGGGTGGGTAGGTGGATGGATGGATGGATGGGTGGTGGGTGAGTGAGTGGATGGATGGATGGATGGATGGATGGTGGGTGGGTGGATGAGTGGATGAATGGATGGATGGATGGATGGATGGATGGATGGATGGATGGATGGATGGGTAGATAGAGATGCATTTCCTTGATGTTGAAGATTTCTTTAAATGCTTGTCAGCCATTTGAGATTCCTCTGTTGAAAATTCTCTGTTTAGTTCTATACCCATTTTTATTTGGATTATTGGTTTTTTTGGAGTCTAACTTCTTGAATCCTTTATGTATTTTGGATATCAGCCCTCTATCAGATGTAGGGTTAGTAAAGATCTTTTCCTAATCTGTAGGTTGGCATTTTGTCCTATTGACAGTGTCCTTTGCCTTACTGAGGCTGTTCAGTTTCAAGAGGTCCCATTTATCAACTGTTGATCGTAGAGCCTGAGCCATTGGTGTTCTGTTCAGAAAATGTTCTTCTGTGCCAATGTGTTCCAGGCTATTTCCCACTTTCTCTTCTATTAGATTCAGTGTATCTGGTTTTATGTTGAGGTTCTCGATCCACTTGGACTTGAGCCTTTGCAGTCTTCTACATGCAGACTGCCTGTTAGACCAGCACCATTTGTTGAAGATGCTTTCATTTTTCCACTGTGCGGTTTTGGCATCTTTGTCAAAGATCAAGTGTCCACAGGTATGTGGGCTTATTTCTGAGTATTTGATTCTATTTCATTGATTATCCTGTCTGTTTCTGTACCATGTGGTTTCTATTACTATTGCTCTGTAGTGCAGCTTGAGGTCAGGGATGGTGATTCCCCCAGAAGATCTTTTATTATTCAAAATTATTTTGGCTATCCTGGGGTTTTTTGTTTTCCCATATGAAATTGAGAATTGCTCCTTCCATGCCTGTGAAGAATTGTGTTGGAATTTTGAGGGGAATTGCATTGAGCCTCTAGGTTACTTTTGGTAAGATGGCCATTTTCACTATGTTAATCCTACTGATCCTTGAGCATGGAAGATCTTTCCATCTTCTGAGGTCTTCTTAGATTTCTTTCTTCAAGGATTTGAAGCTCTTGTCATACAGATCTCTCACTTGCTTAGTTAGAGTTTCACCAAGATATTTTATATTATTTGTGACTATTGTGAAGGGTGTTGTTTTTCTGATTTCTTTCTCAGCCTGTTTATCATTTGTATAAAGGAAGGCTACTGATTTATTTGGGCTAATTTTATAACCAGACACTTTGCCGAAGTTATTTATCATCTGTTGACATTTTCTGGTCGAATTTTGGGGGCCACTTATGTATTCTATCATGTCATCTGAGAATAGTGATACATTGACTTCTTCCTTTCCAATCTCCTTTTGTTGTCTTATTGCTCTAGATACAACTTCAAGTACTATATTGAATAGATAGGGAGAGAGTGGGCAGCCTTGTCTTGTCCCTGACTGTAATGGAATTGCTCAAGTTTCTCTCCATTAAATTTGATGCTGGCTATTGGTTTGCTGTATATTGCTTTTATTATGTTTAGGTGTATACAATGAATCCCTGATCTCTCCAAGACTTTTAACAAAAAAAAAAGATGTTGGATTTTATCAAAGGCTTTCTCAGAATTAGATGATCTTTTTTTTTCTTTGAGTCTGTTTATATAATGGATTACATTGATGGATTTATATATATTGAATCATCAGGGAAATGCAAATCAAAATGACCCTGAGATTCCACCTTATACCAATCAGAACAGCTAAGATAAAAAAAACTCAAGCCAACAGCACATGCTGGCAAGGATGTGAAGAAAAGGGAATATGCCTCCATTACTGGTGGGATTGTAAACTTGTACAGCCACTCTGGAAATCAATCTGGCACTTTCTCAGAAAATTGAAAATAGTTCTACCTGAAGACCCAGCTGTACTTCTCCTGAGCATATACCCAAAAGATACTCCACCATACCACAAGGACATGTACTCCTCTATGTTCATAGCAGCCTTATTTGTAGTAGCCAGAAACTGGAAACAACCCAGATGTCCCTCAACCAAAGAATGGATTAAAAAAAAAATGTGGTTCATTCACACAGTGGAATAGTATTCAGCTATTAAAAATGAAGACATCATGAATTTTGCAGGAAAATAGATAGAGCTAGAAAATATCATCTTGACTGAGGTAATACATATCCAAAAGGAGTACGTTAGTGGATATTAGCCAAAAAGTACAGAATAGTCATGATACACCCTACAGACCCAAAGAAGTTAAACAAGGAGGAAGGCCCAGGTGAGAATGCTTCAATCCCACTTAGAAGGGGGAACAAAATAATCACGGGAGGCAGAGGGAGGGAGTAACCTGGGTGGGTGAGGGGAGGGCTAGGGGAAGAGGGGGTCAGGATCTGGCATAGGAGGGGGGGACAGCAAAGAGTCCCAGAGGGCCAGGAGAATGAATGGATATATGCAGCTGCTGGGGGTAGCATAGGGAGAAATCTAGAAAGTCCCAGAGACCTGGGATGGGGGACACCTAACAGTGGGGAGATAAATCTTGAAGAGACTACCTCTGTTGCTATAAAATTAAAAAAATAAAATAAAATAAAATGCTGCCTTTTACCCCACACTAGATCCAACACTGTAGTGTCCCAAGATATCTGATAGATATCTTAATCTCTGTCAGCAAAGCCTCTCACCTGCTTTGCTCCATCCCATATCACACTGCTGATGGCCTCTCTCTGAGCCTGGCAACAATCTCTCTACCCATCCAGTTCCCAAGACAGGTTGCCACCGAGCCAGAAATATATATCCCAATTCTGTGGCAGCCCAGTGTCACCAGTCACCACTTACTCTCTTGAACTCAAATCACTACATGAAAGAACACACAACACAGGGTTGGAGATTTAGCTCAGTGGTAGAGCGTTTGCCTAGCAAGCGCAAGGCCCTGGGTTCGGTCCCCAGCTCCGAAAAAAAAAGAAAAGAAAAAAAAAAGAACACATAACACAATAACCTCTGATCCAGTTGATAAGATATAAATTGCCCACCTAGTCACACAAAGCCCTATACACATCCATCCCTTAAGAACATTCATAACAACCTGTAATGGTACAGAGTGGAATCTTAACATCAGCCTCCATGTTCTCTCGGCAGCTTCCTCTCTCCCATTTCCTCCATTCCAGTCTCCTCCCCTTCCCTCAAACTTTTCTCCTGCTCATCCTTCCTTCTCGTCCAATGACAGGCCTTGTATCTTGTACCTGCCTTCACCTATATGACATCAACCTACACACTCCCAGTAGCTAGGTAGGACCCCCAGTGGGGACACCAACCCACCTTCAAAATTTTTGACTCAAAATTGTTTCTGTCTAAAAAATTTCATGGACAAAAATGGAGCAGACACTGAATGAATAGTGGACCAGTGACTGACCCAACTTGGGATCCACCCGTGGGTGGGCATCAAACCCTGACACCATTACTGATGCTATGTTGTGTTGTGGTTTGCCCTGGAGTTATCTGTATTTTGATGCTAATTCCACTGCCCCAAGGACAGCTGCCTACTCATGTACTCAGAACTCAGGTGACTTCACCAGAACCTTCTCCCCATTGAATTTGTAAAATACAGGTGAGGCAGGTACAGGATAGAAGGAGGCCTGTCATTGGAGGAGAAGGAAGGATGGGCGGGAGATAAGTTTGAAGGAAGAGGAAGAGACGAGAGAGAAAGGAGAGGAGGGAGAGAGGGGCAGAGAAGCCGTGCAGGACAAGATGGCAGGTGATGTTAAGATTCTGCTCTGTGTATTTACAGGTTGTTATTAATGTTCTCAAGGGATGGATGGTACCGGGCTTTGTATGTTTAAGTGGGCAATTATATCTTAGCAATTGGATCTAGGATTATTGTGTTGTGTGTTCTTTTATGTGAGGGTTTGAGTGTAGGAAAGTGTGTGGCTGGGATGTGTTTCCGCCAAGATATCTAGCAGATATCTTGGGGCACCGAGGTGCTAGCCTAGCAGGGTAAAAGACAATGATACTTCTTTTATTTATATTTTTACAACAACGTTGTGCTTGCAGACAGAAACCTAGCATGGTTGTCCTCTGAGACACTCTACCAACAGTTGACTGAGACAAATGCAGATACAGCCAAGTATTAGACTGAGAGTGTGACCCCTATGGAAGAGTTAGGGAAAGGATTGAAGGGGCAATCCCATAGGAAGACCAACAGTCTCAACTAACCTGGACCCTAGGAGCTCTCAGAGACCAAGCCACCAACCAAAGAGCATACACAGGCTATTCCAAGGCCCCCAGAACATATGTAGCAGAGGGCTACCTTATCCAGACTCAGTGGGAGAGGATGCATCTAATCCTTGATGCTCCAGGAAGGGAGGATATCCTGGAGGGACACTGTCTCAGGGGTGATGCAGAGGAGTCTGTGAGGAGGGACCAATAAGAGGGAAACATTTAGGATGTAAATAAATAAAATGATTAATTAATAATAAATTTTAAAAACATATATATGAAAATATAAAACACTGTAAAGAAAAACCCAGATCTACTATTCCTTTGCACATAGGAATTTTACAGCACCTCATGAGAAGAAGAGTTATATGTCCAAAACATGGTGCTGTTTTGAAAAACCCTATTCTAAAAGTAGCCTTGAAATTATGAACTAAATTAAACTACTTGACAAACTACTCTAGATTCTACAATCAATCTCGTCTCTGCATAAATTACCAGGATTATTAACATTTCTTATTTTTTATATCTTAGGTAATAAGTGCAATTCGAAATTACAGCAGCTATGGTTGTGATGCTGATTTGAGTCTAGACGACTGCAGAGAGATTTTTAGGAAGGAAGGGGTTTGGCAGGGCGAAAGTTTGAGAAGAGAAACTGGGATGAGTGTAATTAGAATACATCGCACATACACATGAAACTGTCAGAGAACAATTTTAATTAATAATAACTTTTAAAATATAAAGCCTATATATTTGAAAGAGTATAAATAAAAATGAAGTTGTTATTAATAGACTCACACTACACATTATTCTAAAACATGCCTTTATTTTTTTTTCAACACTGAGTGGCTAAAATTCAACTGAAGAAATTGCATGTATAATGTGTTCATTCACCTTCTATATGGTATTGATTCACCCACTCATTTATCATTTCTTTTGGTTGGTTTTTTTAGTTTTATTTTTTAGTTAGGATACAAAGTAGCAGGCTTTCTTCCCACACTTATATACTGCATTGGTGATCTTCTTCCTCCCTAGCTATTTCCTCTTTCTGTTTGTTCTCCTTTGTCCCTGACAATACCTCCATTTCTACTTTTATGCCACATATGTTCTGATAACCCCAACCCCTTTCTTAAAACCTCTTTTTCCCTCTCGTGGTCCTGTTTCTACTTCTGTAGTCCACACCTACACTCACACCCACATAACCACACAAACATAAAACTTAAAAGCTGGGAATCCTCACATGAAAAACATCATGAAGGAGTTGTCTTTCTGTGCCAAGTCTAATTCACAATATAATATTTCCAAGTTCCATTCATTTTCCTACAAAATTTTTTTGAGTTGTTTTGTTCTGTTCTGTTCTGTCTTAAGATGGTTATATAGCTCCTTGAACTAATAGAGAGCTACCGGCCTCTGCCTCCCAAATACTGGGATTAAAGACATGTACCACCATGCTCATCTCTCAGCTAAGTTCTTAACTTTATTTTTCTTTACAGCTGAATAAAATCCAGTTATGTACATATACCACGCTTCCATTATCCATCTGTTGATGAATGGTGTTGATGGAATACTGGCAAGTTCTATTTCCTTGCTGTTGTATAGAAGTTCTTCAAAAAGCCTGTCTCAAGCCTGTTCAATTCCCAAGATAGTCTCCCACACTTTCATGCGACTAAACCCTTAGTGACTACTACTGCTGCCCTGAACCCTTCAGTGCCCCCCCTTCTCTGACGAGCAGAGCATCAGCTTTTCCACTTGTGCTCTGGCACTGGGCACCTTTCTCTTCCTTCCTCTGCCCCCCAATTGACCTTGACAAGGTGACACAACTCACATTTGTAAGGATAAATAACCACAGTTCTTCAGGCGATCTCATGCTACCATGGGGTTGGAAACAAAGTACTTCAGATGGTTTTGAGCAAATCGTGACATTGCCAACTTACATTTTTAAAACTCCTTCCAGTGGATTAGTGGGATCTGGCTAAAGTAAATGAAGAATCCTAAACCGTGTATGGCCCAGTTGCAGAAAAGTATCTCTGCCCATTAGAAGTGTCAACTAAGACACCAAAAAGAGTGCTGACCCAATTAAACCTTACTTAATTCAGCTCTCGTTTTTTACTTGGAGAAACCGAGTCAGGGATGATTTTTGTGACTCACCCCCAGATACCCAACTGCATGTCAGATGCTGAAAGCATTCTCTTCACTGTTCCCCTCCACAGCTGGTTTTTCTTCACTGTGGTAGTGTCGTGGACGATTTTGTGACAGAACCTACAGTGGAGACTAATTGATTCCATGGTTGGGGGGCACAGGGTCTTCCCAGGGGCTGGCAACAGAAAGATTAATAAGAAGTGCCCCTTGCCCTTGAGAAGCCCACATTCTAGTAAGCAGGGCATCAATAAAACCAAGAATAAAGGCTACCACAACTGAGTGCCTGGGGTGGTCTGGAAGGACACAGGAGCTGGTGCCTAACTTGATTGGTGAGGTCAGAAGGGTGACATTCAATCTCTGCAAATCCATTCCCCTTTGTTTGTGCATCTAGTCCAAGAGGAGAATAAGAAAATGTTCTATTTTTAACTTTATTTATTCGTTTCATTCCATAAATATTTACTTGAATATTTGCTGAGTTCTGGCCTCATACCAGATTCCTTGTAGCAAAGCCAACGGAGAATGACTAGGGCAAACTTGACCCTAGTGGAGCTGGGGACACTCTAGGACAGGCTCAAAGATGATAGGTACTATGCAAAGCAAAGCCAATAATGAAAAAAATCTAAGGGCTAGAAAATGTGATTCCCAATCACATTAAACTCTG
The DNA here is from genome assembly GCF_021556685.1 of Rattus norvegicus. Taxonomy (NCBI): domain Eukaryota; kingdom Metazoa; phylum Chordata; class Mammalia; order Rodentia; family Muridae; genus Rattus; species Rattus norvegicus. The sequence goes on from NC_141552.1 coordinate 34,630,494, forward strand.
ACAATCACACACATCCTTCCTCTTCTCTTGAAACCTGTTTTGGGGGTGGAATAAATACATCTATCATCACTATCTTGGTGCAAATTTAAATTTCAACACATAACTCTCAGAGGTCATCGTGGTTTAATTTTTATAAAAACAATATTTTAATATAGACATGATATTGTCAGGGGCCGGAATACAATCCAGAGACTGACCTAGCACATGTAAGGTGTTGGGCTCAACACAAGAAAGGGGTGGAGGAGGACTGGAGAGATGGTTCAGTCATTAAAAGCTAGGCTCACAACTGAAAATAAAGGAAATGGGTAAAGGAGAAGACAATGCTCCCACAGTGTGTTATAGGAAGTGTGACACCGATGGAGGGAAAGGCTGCACCGTGCACTGCTGCACTGCCATCCCTGGACCCCACACCCACAGCACAGTGCACACAGACCCTGCTCCAGTCCATGTCACATCCATGTCCAAATCATCACTGCAGAAGTGTAGCTTCTGTGCTGGCCCCTCTGTACAGGAGCAGTCAGATCATGAGTCTCACCTTGATCTTCGTGGTTTATTCTCAGTTCCGACCCAGGGTGTCTCTGATGCAACACCCTGGGGCAGCCACTCAAAGCTATGCTCTCCTCGAGGACAACACATATGCTGGAAATAGAATAGTTAATTCCCCCAAGACCATCTTGATCCAGGGTGAGCCGGGGAGCTAGTGGATTCTGTCTTTGGTCTCTCGGGCAGACACTCCTGCATGCCTTAGAATCCCAAGCAGAGTAAAGGAGCAGCTGACGGCTCAATCACCCATCTCGAGCTGACTGCTCTCTTAGGTGCAAAATCTAGAAACCTTCACTGGCAAGCCTTTGTCTGGGGCCTTGATTTCTGGGCAACTCAAGCTTAGACTATCAGAATTTACACTTTTACTCTTTCCTTTAAAAATCCTTCTGGTGAGCTTTGATACTGCTTTTCATACTGCTTTCCAATAGTCTGAAAATTCTGAAGTTCAACAGGACCCCACAGGTTGACTGCCACTCCTTCTAGGAGGCCGCCCATTTGTGTTAGTGAGTCAAAGAATTAGAACTGACGTTAAACTTGTTCTTCCTCTTCAGAAGTGTTTTCCTTCAACATCTCATGGTACCTCTTCTTTCTCAGATATTCTGGTTGCACATCTGCCTGACAGCAAGAATTCCTGGGTCCTGGACGCTGCTCCATGTTTTGTTTCTCTTATATCTAAAGTGCAGAAAGCTTTGCTCTGTGACTGCCACTGATTGATGACTTGCACTGCTTGTAAATCGGCCATGCTTCACTGAATATCAGAAACTTGCTTAGGTCTGTGTTGGTGGGAACAGAGAGAAGGCATACAGAGGTTCCTATCTAACTCTTCCATGGAGATGTCCGGCCTGTCCAGGTCATGGTGATGGCTACCCATTGAGGTAAAGATGTATTTTTCTAATTTGTGCCTTACTTACTTAAAAGAATCAACCCCTGCATGTTGCTGGTACTGAAAGTCTAACTCAGACATCTAAGGAAGATTCAGCATGTGAGTCATCTCACTTTCTTTTGGGGGAGGAGCGGTCAGTTGTAGATGTTTTGTTTGGTTAACTGGTAGGTTGGTTAGTTGGTTAGCTGATTGGTTGGTTGGTTGGTTGGTTGGTTGGTTGGTTGGTTGGTTGGAAGGCTGGTTTGTTAGTTGGTTAGCTGTTAGGTTGGTTGGTTGGCTAGTTGGTTGGATGACTGGTTGGTTAGTTGGTTAGTTGGTTGGATGGCTGGTTGGTTAGTTTGTTAGTTAGACGGATGGATGGATGGATGGATGGATGGATGGATGGATGGATGGATGGATGGATGGTTGGTTATCTGGTAGGTTGGTTGGTCAACTGATTTGTTTTAATGCAAGATCTCACCATGTACCCTTGGTTGGCCTATAACTGCTACATAGACCAGGTTGGCCTCAAACTCATGGAGATCCTCCTACCTCTGCCTCTCAGATGCTGAGATTTAGCTTTTCAAAGCATGGTTAGGTTTTCAGACCCAAGCTTGGCTGACATTATCTCAGAGTCTTCAAGGGTCAGTTTCCTGTACAGTTAACCTATGAACTGCTATAAGCCTCTAGTGACAGAGGGAGTTGGAGAACGAATAATCACCTTGACTCTGATGCCTGACTGACCCTGATGTCCGAGTGAAGATCCAGATGTCACCCAGATAAATATGCATTTTGATTGGTGTCTTACCTGTGACCACCAGGAGGCTTCCTTTCTTCCACTGGGAGGCTTACTTTTCTCACAGAAACTGCTTACACTGCAAAGTCTTACCGATTTTTTTATTTGATAGATTATTTGTATAAAAGTATGGGGAAACCCTGCTAATTAAGGTTGAAGTCTACCATTGACCTCTTAGCCTTCTTGGGTTCTGTGCTATATGGAGGACTCCTTTCTTCAACAGGGCTTTGCCTTCTCTAACCTTGTCTGGTGTGTTCAAAACCCCTCATGCCTCTACCTGAAGAATGTCATGTAGCGTAACACCTGGACTACTTCCCCATGCTAACGAGGCATTTGGTACCCTAAGCCTTCAGCCAAGGACCTTCCCTTCCTGCATGTTTCTTTCCCCAAGAGGTATATAATCCCGGGTTCACCCTAAATAAAGTGTATGTACCCATATTCACCCTCAATAAAACAATATGAAAAATCAAGGATTGTGTCAGAGAACTGGTTCATTAAGGATCACTTGGGGAAGGCCTTCGCCTAAAAGAGCCATGCCTAAGACTCCAGAAGAAGGCTATCTCACCTCCAGCCCTTCCAGTTCTGAGCACTCACTCCCACCCCAGCTGGATTCTGCCTCAGGCTCTGCTTTCCCCTTCCTGAATTCCTCTCCAAGAGGTGTTAGGAGGGTGGGTACTGGCTATACTGGTGACTGTGGCGCCAGGGTACCCAGATTCGTCCCTCTCCCTGCCTGCTGTTTCCCCTTCCTATCCAGGTGTAACAGTTTCTGACACCACAACGGGAAAAATGGACTGTGGACTTCCTGTTCCAGACTTTGCCCTGCCTGCTCCCAATGGTGTGCCAGTGTCAACGGGGAACCCATAGCATAAAGGCTGGATGCTGTATAACATAAAATAATGTATAACATAAAATAATGATGACATTTTCATCTATGTATACAATGCGCTTGATCATGTCCCTTCTCATGCTCATCTCCACACTATTGCTGGCATGTCTTTTTATTTCTTCTTCTTTTTTAAGCTAAAATATAATATAAATTCCCCTCCCTCCAGCCCCTTCCCTCGAACACCCCCTCTCCAATTCATAGCTTTTTTATTTTTATTATAATAATTGTCGTTACATGTGTGCATAGATAAATACAACCTGATGGATGTGTTTAGTGTTGCTTGTGTGTATATGTTCTTAGATAACTATGTAGGAGCTCATCCCTGGGAATACTAATTCTATCTTTATTCGTATCTCTGCAGTCATTATTTGATTGTATTTCTTCATCTAGGACCCTGTGAGATTTCTCACATCTGTGTTGGCATGTCAACTGACTTAGTCATCATCCAGGTCTTGTTTAGGCAGCCATATTGTTGAGATTCTGCGGGTGTAATTTCCCTGTCACATCTAGAGGCCACAATCTTGCAGCAGATTTCCTGGTCCTCTGTTGTTTGTCTTTCTGGATCACCACATGATCTTCATCCATTTTCCTGCAAATGGAACTTCCAGAATTTCATCCTTTGGAGGGATGATTAAAACACCATTAAGTATGTGTGTTTGTGTGCCCACATGTTGTGCGTTCACGTGTTCTTTATCTGGTTTGTTGGTGTCATCTAAACTGGTTACGTTTCTTAGCCACTGTGAGCGGTGCTGAAATAAATGTGAGTGGACAATTCTCTCCGGTGTGCTGACTTTGATTCCTCCAAATACACACACAGGGACACTATATGAGAGGCACAGCAGTACTCACAGCAGCAAAAGTGACATCACTACAGTCCCCGAAGCACACAAGGCCAGGACGCCACAGTTACCTTCCAAGTCCCTAGTTGCCTATTTCCACCAGTCAGGTCCTTCCTGCTAAAGGGGCCATAAACTAATAAAACAGTGCCCCCAGCTGGGGAACAAGAGTTAAAACTTGTCTGTGGGAGACATTTCAGATCCAAGCCCCAACAGTTGGTTAGGGTCTTTGGGGTACTGTAATCCCTCTCTACTCTATACACTTCTCCAGATGCCCCTGAACACTGGCTTTCTTTGTGTTTTATAGAGTAATATGTGGAGACACTAGCTGTTCTTTGACATGGCAGAGCTCAGAACAGACTTATTTAACACCCCCACCCCAGACTCCCTGCCTTATCCCCAACCCTGTACAGACTCTTGCTACCAATGCCTCTCAGCTGCTAGGACATCTATCTGTGTGGATGGACAGAACTGTAAAACTCCAGGCCCGCTTGGCTTCTGTGTCATCCCTTGAGTCCTTAGTGAGCACAATCTTGCCACACCAGATGATTAAAGTATGTGTTTCCCAACCTCCCTGCCACCTCTCACAGCTAGCACAGGCTGATCCCACTTTCCACTCTAGACAAGAACTGGCTCCAGTACCCCCTTTGCTGTATGACCCCAAGGTTCTGTAGCTACTTCCTGGGCTAAGGACTTCCCTTCTAACAGTGGTGCCCAGAGGATCCCACAGTTTCAACAGCTCAGTAGCATCCATACTAGTGTGAGGTGTCTGACTCTACTCTCAGCACAACATTTTCAGATTCCCCATTACAAGCACTAAGAGGGGGACAGACTTGATAAAGTGGTATGTCACCTTCTCTAGACTTCTTTTTTTTTTCCCGGAGCTGGGGACCGAACCCAGGGCCTTGCGGTTGCTAGGCAAGCGCTCTACCACTGAGCTAAATCCCCAACCCCTTCTCTAGACTTCTGATTGGAGTCTCTACAGATACCTTTACAGCAGGGAGAAAGTGAGTGGGAACATGTCATATCCTCCCAAGCCATCCTGGAAAATGAGTCTGTGGCTCACTTGGGCTGTAGAAGCTCTTAGAGAGTTTTTCTGAGCAGGAGCTTCCATGGGAGTACCAAGATGGTGGGGTAATGTCCTCTCACGGATGCAGTGCCTTAGTTTACTTTCTATTGCTGTAATAAAACCCCATGACCAAAAGCAACTTGTGGGGTGGGGGCTGCTTATTTGAGCTTCCCACTGTCGTCCATCATGAAGGGAAGTCAGGGTGGGAACCTGGAGACAGGAACTGAAGCCGAGGGCACGGAGAAATACTACTTATTAGCTTATTTGTCATGACTTGCTCACCGTGCTCTCTTATACAATCCATGACTATATCTTAGGTGGCACCACCTCCAGTGAGCTGGTCTGCCTCATAGCATCATTGTTTAGTTGGAATCCCTGCTTGCCTCCGCACCAGCTGGGAAACCCTTGTCTGCCCTCCTTCCCTCAACCTCAGCTTCCGGCTGACACATCATCACGGCTTGCCTCTGCATTTTCAGCAACCCACCTAAGAGTGACCACCTACAGGATAAGATTTTTACTGTGTATGGGTACCCCAGCTCCTAGCTAACACATTGTCATCTCTCCCCTAAGATCTCTACTCCCTTGCCTTAGTCAGGGCTCATGATTTCCCTAGCCCCGTATTTTTGGGAACAATGAACCTGCCTGGGATCATGGCCTAGTAAACCTACATTTATCTGCTTATAATCTGGTCTCATCTGGCCTATATTTCATCACCAAGAAGAAAAACCCTACTAATCGCTAATTCAGAAAATGTCCTGCTGGCAATCTGGTGGAGTCATCTTCTCAGTTGTGGTTCTCCTTTCTAGACATGTCTAGGTTTTTGCTAGGTTAGCAAAAAAACCAACCAACAAGCACTTAGTACAATGGCTCCTGAGATTCTACTCTCTGTGATAGGTGCTATTGTGCTTACTGTCTGAGAACCCTGTTCCAATTTTTACCTTAGGCTTGTAGTATGTGTTAGAGAGGTGGTGGGGAGGTGGATGGGTGGGTGGTGAATGAATAGATGGGTTAGGTGGATGTAGGTGGATGAGTGTATAAATGAACAAATGGATGGATTAAAAAAAATTTCAGCTCATTAAATCAAACTAATTCTCATTCCCAGGGCAAACCCTCTGTCTTAAAGTTACCATTTACCATCTCGGTGTATTCCAACAATTTTCAGAAGACCCATGAAGAGGAAGCAAAAGTCCAGAGACCCCATTGGCTGTGGCTCTACTCACCAGTGAGTAAATCCAGACCCAAGAGACTCAGTGCCACTAGACTAGAGCAGCTCCTGGTATCATTATAAACATTATCATCTCCCTCTCGGTAAGTCAGTAACACCCTGGCAAATTGCTCAGGGATGAGACCTATGAGACCACCTGTAAATGTCTAGAAAGATACAGGACCATTGTACAAGGCATCCATGGACAATCACAGAAGCCACGGTAGGCAGCAGGATGCAGCCAGTTCCAGCTTCACCTTGGTTACCTGGAGAACAAGGAGCATCTTCGGCAGGGAGTTCTTGGACGGCTTTTCGAAGGCTGACTCATGTCATGTGCCAAGTGTAGTGGTTTAAAGAAGAAATGTCTCCATCGAACCATGTGTTTGGATGCTTGGTCTCCACTTGGTGGTACTGTTTGAGGAGATTACGAAACCTATAGAGGCCCAACGTTGCTGGAAGTACATCACTAGAGACAGGCTTCGGGGATTTATAGCCTTTCCCCATTTCCTGTTTGTGCTCTTAGCTTCCTGTGTACCACTAAAATGTAATCTCTCATCTTTGTATTCCTGCCACGATACCCTTCCTAGTAGTGTGGACATCAATCCTTCTGGAACCCTAAGGCAAATGAACTTTGTAAAAGTTGCTTTGGATCGTGGTATTTTATCACAGCAACAGAAAAGTAACCAATGCAGCATCTCTTGAGCCAATCCTCAAATGCAGCAGAAATATATCTGATTATACCTCATATTACCACACTCTCAGCATAGAGCTTGACAAGAGTGGCTCTCCCCCAAGTCATAGGGTCCAAACAGAGGAAGTAATTCACCAGGGCCCCTTATGGTAGACAGCTGAAACAGGAGTCCAAAGCAGCCTTCTAACTCTGGTTCTCGAGTCCCCGAGGAGGATATAATTTATCTAGTTAAAAGACCAGAGTAGATCAGCCCCAGGGGCTGTCATGAGATACATGTAAAACTGAAAAATGCCAGAGGGAAAAGAAATAGAAATCTTTTCATCCCGATCCCTCACTGCTCAGGGAACTCAGCCCTGGAGCCATCCAGTAAGTCAGAACCCCATGGTCCTCTGACTCCAGCAAGAATTGTAAAGTCTCGCCCAACAGTGGACTCTGTGCCCTGTCCTCTAACCCACCAAGAGCAGATTTTTCTTAATTCTCTTTCAAAATGTCAGGGTGAGTATGTCATCATTTTGATGCTGGGCTGTAGTCTACACAATGGTGTCCTTGGAAGAGCAGGCCACCCACTGGTGGCTCCCACTCATGCAGGTGAATCTACACCTGTCCCAGCAAAGACATAGGATATTGGGAGGTTTATGAAACTGACTGGGCAGGAAATCCATGCAGGAAAGATGATGCTGAGGCTGACTCTCAAACCAGTCTGTGGGTCAGATGGAGAAACGCACCACAAGGTGAGGAGGATGGCTAAAGATGATTAAACTCTGCCCTTAAACTACGTGGGAAAATGAAGGTAGCCAGGAGGAAGGCTGTAGGGGAAAACAGAGGTGATGCAGAGGGGTGCAAACGAGCAAAGCGCAATGATGGATATAAAGGAAATTTTCCAGAAAATCCCATCATCCTGGGTGCTAACTAAAAAATAATAGGTAAATAAATAAATAAATAAATAAATAAATAAATAAATAAATAAATCTAAATCCCCAAAACAAGTTTGGAAGAGACTGAAAGCTCAGCTCCAAGGGGAGAGCCCAACATTGTCCTCAGCCTATGCCTGTTGCCTGTGGAGCCTGAGGGAGGAAGTGACAGGTGTGACCGTCCATCACAGTGGGGACAAGAGTGTTCCCAGGTAGGATGGCATGGACATTCTCAAAAACAAGGAGTGAGTGTCAGCTTCTCATTTGTTGTAGGACAGAATTCAGTTCACACCAAAAAGGGAACCACAAAAAGCTGGCCGGTACTCAAGCAGGGAAGACAGGCCCCAGTCACTGCTTCAGAAGAGTATCACTGTCTCCAGATAGGGCAAAAGTCTAAAGCCACCAGCCAACCTGAGAGCTCGTCTGAGCCACCCAACTTGAAGTAGACCCTGGTGGTTACACAGAAAGAGGGAAGATGCCCAGGAAGGCCCCTTCTTCCTGCCCTGCATGCCCCTCCTTCCTGCCCTGCATGCCCTTTCTTCCTGTCCTGCATGCCCTTCCTTCCTGTCCTGCAGACCCTTCCTTCCTGTCCTGCAGACCCTTCCTTCCTTCCCTGCATAGCTGTCCTTGGCGTTAGCTTCTGTTCTTCACCAGGCAAGCGACAACTCTGCCAGCAGCTCTGCCCCAAGGTTAAAGGCAGTACAGGTTGCTTTCACTGCCTAGGACACCTCTGTGCCTCATCCTCCAAGAAATCCATTAGAGGGAGGGGTGTGACAAGGTCCTTGCCACCTGCAAACAACCATTTTTCTCTAGGAGTTAATCAGAGCAGACCTCTGCCCTGTGTGCTCAGAGGCCCCCGAGTATGTGTCATTAGAGGGAAAGGCTCTCCAGGTTCTTACCCCAGCCTCTAGGATCTATGACTCCTTAATGGTTTTGCTCCAAGGATTTGCTTCAATTGTATTCTGCATTCCTGTTTCATTTGACTGTAAGGCATGCCTTACATAAGGACCCGAGCCAAGAAGTTGTCCTCACCTGGAAAAATGAGCAAGAGCAGAGACGACAAGAATTCCTAAAATCACACGGCCAGCCCAAGTTTGTCTCCCCAGTCCTTTATTCGACATGCTCTCCACTGCACCTCAAAGCTTTCTTTTGAATATAAAACAACAAGGTGAAAGTTACACTCGGTCTCTTCAGAACTTAGCTAAAATCAAGGAAACACTGGCATTACATAATAAGATATCCTTCATTTATCAGCTAGGAAACAAGTTCAGTGAGAAGGGATTTGTTCTAGTCAGCGTCAGCCCCTGGAACCCACAACTATAGCAGCTGCACTAATGGGATGCTTCACCCATAAGCCAAGTGCAGCCCACAGCAGGGACAGCCATCACCTTCAAGTAGCACACAGGGGGGACCTTCATTTCATCCTGGCTTTTGGCTGCTGGTTCCTGCTGTCCCAGAGGCTGGCAACAGCTATGCTTGTTGCTTCAAATAAGGAGTTCTGGGGTTAAACACAAATAGACAATAAATGCATCCTTACCTCACGGGGGTGGGGGGAGCAAAGGTTGAGGGGTTGTAATAATCTTTTGGAGCATTTGGCTGAGCCCAAAGTCACTGGAGTCCTGGCTACCATTTTCTCAGAACCCTTAAGTGCCTGACTAAGATTTGCCCCACTTAACCTATCATGTGTGCCTTCCCATTGGCTGCCTCACTGGCTTCTGGATTTAGAAGCTACTTTTAATTGTCTTTAAACAGAAACCTGTCCAAGCCATCAGGCAACAGAAGCAAAGGTGTTTGCAGCGGGAGGAATAAAAGGGCTGTTTTTATTTATGTACAGCCATGGAGAACAACACGGGAGCGTTTCGCAAGCTTTTATTTTGATTTTTCAAAAGTGCAAATCAGCACCTGGGCCCAAAGCTTGGGGCAGCAGAAACTTAATTAGAACGCAGAGCGCTTTCCATAAATATATTCCTTTCTGCTGTTGTCTTAACACTGACAGGATCACTCATCTGCTTAAATATAATTGAGTGCAGACGTGAGAAAGGAAAGAAGGCCTAGGCTGAAAACTTAATTCCCACAAAGTTAGCCTGGGGCTAGCTACTGCCACTGACTTTGAACTGGGGCTTCCCTGCCCTCTGCTGAAGAACCATTGAAATGAAACCAAAGTCAATCTGGCCCTCTGACCTTCAGTGAACTGAAGTCTCAACTACCCACACTAAACACGTAAGAGGAACAGTAAATATAGTTTTAACATTTAAACCACTGAGATTTGATAGGTGAGGAGGTATTTGTTACATAGTATAACCCCGTTACCTGACTGATAGATCTGAAACTACTCCTGAGCTCTAACTGTACCAAGCATCTTGCTATATCTTGCAGGCAACATCTAAGATAATGCTAGGCACCAATTGTAATAAATAACTGTTGAATAAATAATCATAGCAGTAGTGTTGTTAGCATAATTTCTAAAACACAGTAAGCACTCAATAATTTAAATGTGTTTGCCTCAGTAGACCTATGTGATAATACTGTCACTATGCTCCTCCTGATAGACAAGAAACATACACTTTAAAGAGATGGAGGCATTCGTTGTTTGTAACATAGAAAGTTGAGTGACCAGTCTTCAATCCCAAGTTATCTCTGAACTCTGCTTGTATCTTAACCATAATACTACCTCTAAACAAGTAAGTAAATAAATGGGAATAAAAGTCTTTCCTTGAAGATGTTATATGATAGGAAACGGCTGAAATAGGTAAACAGTTACAAATTCTAAGCAATCTGAGCCTGGTGGAACTGTGAAAATGGTGCTTAGAGAGGGATATTTGAGCTGGGTATGGAAGAGAATTTCCAGAGATGCTAACAGACAAGGAGAAGACATTCCTGGCTTGGACAGTGGTATGTTCCAGGGCATGGCAGGAAACAATACCACATTGCAGGCGTGATAAATCTCTAACATCTCTACACTGGTAACTTGACAAGGAAAGACCTTGATTGTGACAAAGACGTCTCGAATGGGGAAAAGAAAAGCGGATACCTTGTTGACTACCTGCCTCCCATGCTGAAGCCTATCAAGGAGAGGTACCTCAGTGGTAGAGTACTTGCCTAGAATGTACAAGGCCCTGAATTCTGTCTCTAGCACCACGGAAAAATCCAAACCACCATCCCCTCTCAAATGCTTGTTTTACTAAAAGCATATCTAACAAACTTGGCATGGCACTCACCCTGAGCTATGGAAATGAGTAGCTGCCGAGCATTACAGATCAACACGACAAGCTTCTCAGGCCAGTCTGCTGCACTGATAAGCTGTACAGAGTCTGTCAGGGCTCAGGAAGAAATCCAAGCCTGGTGACTGACCTTTGGGAGGATTTTTGAACAAGCAGCCAAAATTCCCTAGGGCAAAAGTTCACCCTGGGGGCGGGTAGCCAGCATATGCATCAAGTTGCTTAACTGAGTATTGGAGTTTGACCAAGAGACGCTGAGACAGCACAGGAGTAGTCCAAAGGCAGCTTTGCCTCCTGACCCTTGCTGGCCTCTGGGTACAGCTGCTTTTATTGCACTAGCATGGAGAGCGGTCTAAATCACCTGAGAGCCTGCTGTAAAGGGCTTCCGAGGCTCACAGGAGGATCAAGTTTCCAGACGCTTGGATCTGCTTCAAAGGCCACAAATTCCCCCTAGAATTAAGGAGCAAGGTTCTTCAGAAGCCTCTTCACTCGAGGTGTGGAGGAGGGGTTAGGTTGACAATCCACCCTGCTTCCTTTCACTCTCTCCCTTACTGGAGTTTAGAGGCGTACTCCAAGGGGCCCTGTCCAACTACAGAGGGACACTTAGGCCCCTCGGTCTGCAGAAACCAAATGGTCAACGTTTTCAGATCTGAACTGGCCCTAGAGAACAGACCAGTCTGCAACAATTCGCTTCATCAAAATCCAACCTGCTAAATAGCCAATTTGCCAAAAATCCTATAAGTAGGCCCAAATTAGTACTTTTCCCCCAGATGATTCTTATATTTAACCTTACCTCTGCCTTTGGGTATTTATCTTAATTTTTGTTTGCTTGGCTTTTATGTGCATGGGTGTTTTACCTACATGTGTGTTTGTATGGCACTTGAATGTTTGGTGTCTTTGAAGTTCAGGAAACGGCATAGGATCCCCCCCCAGAATGGTTACAGATAGCTGTTAGCTACCATGAGGGTGCAAAGAATTGAACCTAGGACCTCTGGGTGAGCAGCCATTACTAGTAACTGCAGAGCCATCTCTCCAGACTGCTTGTTTAATGAAACAGAATCTTGGCCCCAGCCAAGCTGGCCTCAAATGCTCAATTCTCCTTCCAAGTACTGGGATAGCCAGCACGTGCCACCGTGCATAGCCCTGGCTCAAAGTTTGTATCAAAAGGATTAAACACAATAAACTGGCTAGTCTTCAAACTGATCGTCAGCTAAGTTGTTTCCACAAATTGATCAAAATTCTCCACCGTTCCCCAGCGTGTATAAGCTCTCTTGTCCGCAGACCTGGTCTAACTTCAGAGCTTGTAATCCTGACCCACCTCTCTGGAAACTCCTGTGAGGACGCAGCAGCCTCCTGCGAAGAGAAGGCTACTTGGTGCTGGAAACATGCCGGCTGTTTATTTACCTCATCCTGGGCACTTTCTCTGACCTCACTTCAAAGTCATTATGAGAGACCAGGCTCTTGGCAGGTGTGTGTATTGTAAGTGACACACTTTAAAAACACCTCGTGTAAATCAGATATTGCCGTAAAATGGAAATCACAGCTACAAATTACACACTTATTACCATTGTGTCTGATATATGAGGCAACGTTGACACTGTGTAATAGGTAGCCTGAGAGATGGAAAGTTACACGTGAGGCATAAAAGATCATTATTTTTCAATTCGCAATGATACAATCTCTCTTACTCTGATAGCACAGGCTTCTACATCAAAGCTGGGGCAATTCCCAGGCCATTATCCAAACCCTTCATTTTACAGATGTGAAGGCTAAGGAAAACTGCACAAGGTCACTCAGAGAGAGCCAGCTTGGGACTGACATGACATGGCCTAGAGCTCTCTGCTCTCTCAGGTGAGTCTGAGAAAGACTACTTGCTCTGCTCCACCTGGGTCCTGGAGAGCACTGGAGAGACACTGAGCTGACCGTGGTCCCTGAAGAGCCAGATTTGGGGTCAGTGCAAACACCATGTGAGAGGGTTGCCCCGTCCTCTGTGTGGGACTCAAGCAAGACATTCAGTCCCACTGAGTCTCAGTTTCTTAGTCTACAAAGTGAGGTTGATTTTACCTACCTACCTTACAAAGGCACCGTGAAGAGTTGGACATTTTAAGTAATTCAGTTAAAGAGGATGTTTAATGTAACAAGAGGAATGTTCCCGGCAGGCTCTGCAAAAGGCCAGCATTGCAGAAGGGGAATGCCATCACGACTCAGGGCCAAAGGTGTGGCAAAGGGACTCTAGAACGGTAGTCATTTCTGGTGATCCTCTACCCTCCTAGCGTTGCCCGTCTGTGTTCCCCAGAACGTGGACAGATCTGCCATGTGACAGAAACACTCTGTCTTCCCTCTTAGAATTACCTCCAACTTTGCAGGTTTTCTGACTCCAGAAAGTGAGTTTTGAGGCTCTGTCGTGATCCAGGCAGACAACTCTGCAATTGCCCGAGGGCTGCCACATCTTTGCTCTTCATCCAGCAGATGCCTTCTAAAAGTTCCTACTTGGTGCCAGGCTCAACAGCAGGCACTGCCAGTGTCACAGTCCACTGGGGACAACCCTCCTGTGTAGAAGAAAAGTAGCAAACAGGCTGGTCATGGTGGCTCATGCCTTCAATCCCAGTACTCGGGAGGCAGAGGCAGACAGATCTGTGAGTTCAAGGCCAGCTTGTATACAATTGAGTTCCGGGCCAGACAAGGCTGTAGAGTGAGACCCTATATTAAAAAAGAAAAGGGGAGGGCTGGAGAGATGGCTCAGCGGTTAAGACCACTGACTGCTCTTCCAGGGGTCCTGAGTTCAAATCCCAGCAACCACATGGTGGCTAACAACCATCTGTAATGAGATCTGGTGCCCTCTTCTGGTGTGTCTGAAAACAGCTATAGTATGCTCATATATAATAAATAAATAAACCTTTTTTAAAAGGGGGGGTGGAGACAAAGGAGAAATAAAAAAATACCAAGGCAACCTGCCCCAAGATTGTAGGTATGGCTGCTGTGTTGCATGTGTGTCTGTAAGGGGCAGAGAAAAGAGAAGCTATATCTACACTCAGTGTTATGACCTATGGACATCTGAATGATTAGTAGTTTAACATTTCCTGAAAAGAAAAATGAGCTTGAGACCACAGCCAAGGTGGAGGGGTGATATGCCCAAGATGACCCCTTCCTTGTGCCATAATTTACAAGTGAAGCATAGAATAACAGAGACCATTTATGAGCCAACCTCAAACACTCAGGGACCACAGGGACCACTACGAGAGGCAAGTAAATGGTTAAAAAATGGAAGAGAAAGAGGAAAGAAGGATCAGGCACAATGAAGAGAAGCAGAACTAGAGACTCAAGGATAGTGAGGAACAGCCTGATGTGAGTAGCCAGTGATACCATCTGCGACCATAATGGGGTCCTGGCCTTTACAGCCACCAGAGCCCATGTCTGGGTCCATGGCCCTGTAGCAGTAGCTGAGGTCTGTTACCACCAAAGACCAGGCCCACATCCCTGGTCTGGGCTATAACCCAGGATTTGATATCTGAGGGCTGTATAGAACTGGCCCCACCCCTCACCTGGACATCCTCCTACCCTGGCCTCCTGAGTTCTAAGATTACAAGTGTGACATCTGTCAAGGAAGGTGTCACTAATGGCTCAGTCTGGAGCAAGATCTAAACAGGAAATCATGTATAGTGAGAGCTTGGGTTTTGTTAAAAACACAGTAATGTTATGTTGTATGTTTCTGTTTTAATCCCAGGTGTGGGATAAGAGGCTGCTTCACAGCAGGTGATTATGATTTGTTTCATGCACTAGCATAGGTGTGATCTTCGCCAGCTGCAGATAAGTTTAATTCTGAGAACTCTGGAGAGGGTATAAATGGGAGACCCCCAAGAGGGCCTGTGGATGTTGCTGCTCCCCCTGCTGCTTGAGCAAAGAGATGAGAAAAAGAAACGGGATCCTGATGATGAAGATTGGACTTGCCCCAAGAAACATGAAGTCTCTAATCAGCAGGAAGTAGTCTGAAGAGGTCCACACCCCTTCCCCCTCTAACCTTTTTTCTCTCCTATCTAGTATTTGGGGTTGGAAGGGATAGGGTGAAGTAAGACTTGGAAGGGAGATAGGTATAAGAACAATAAAGCAGCCCCTAAAAATGGCACAATCAAAGTCAATCTCGAGAAGCTCTGAGCCAGAGAAGTCTCCAGGAGGCAGCAGCATTTGCCAAAGACCTGTGACAGAAACAGGCTCAAAGTAGAGAAAAGGCTACTATGGAATCTCAAGTACAAGAATCGCTGTGGCCAGCCTCTGAGCAGAGAGGGATGGCATAGTGAGTGTGCCAAAGCCATCTCTAGAATATGCTGGGCTGCTCGCTATGTAGCCCAAGCAAGTCTAGAACTGAATGTTCATGCTTTCTAAAAGCTGCTTTTACAGAGCAAGCATGTGTCCCTGGTAGCTAGAATCACAGTGGCCACACAGCAAGTGTTAGGCCAGTGGTTTGCAACCTTCCTAATGCTATGACCCTTTAATACAGTTCCTAGAGTCATGCTGACCCCCAACCATAAAATTATTTCATTGGTACTTCATAACTGTAATGTTGCTACTGTTATGAATCCTAATGTAAATATCTGATATGCGGGATATCTATGTGACCCACCCATCCCCAGAAGGATCACTACCCACAGGTTGAGAATTGCTGTACTAGATGATCAAGCCAATGCACTGATATGTCCATATCTTCCTGGATTCTGAGTGAAAACAAAATGTCCTCCTAGACCACTAAAGTGCTTCTCCTGCTCTGAGAATTTGAAGTCTGTGATTTATGGGCATGCTTCTTTTGTTGCTACTATGGCTTTGATGTTCTTGTTCCTCCAAACACTCATGTTGAAATGTAGCACAGCCCAATGGTGCTAAGAAGCAGAGAGTTGCCATGTACTCAATACTAAAGCATATGTGTATCATGTATAAAGCTGTGGCTTCGATCCCACACACCACCAGGAACAAGTCAGAGCCTTTAGGGGTTTGGGATGGTGCGTTTAAGGATGGTACTTAGGCTGATATGATGATCCCAGCTTATCCATGGGCCCTGGGGGCCAGTCTCAGATTCTATGCACCAGGCAACCTCCAAGACATCTTGCTCTGGTTCAGGAAGATGGAAACACATCAGCTCTCCCACAAAGAAGTCGAGATGAGAAGCGCCTGAGTATAGGTCCACCTCGGCCAGTGCAAAGCATTTGACAGAAGCCAAGTACAGTGGTCCATGCTTGGAATCCCAGCGCCCAGTGTGTAGGTGAGAGCATCTGGAGTTCAAGACTAGCCTTGGATATATACATATAGTTTGATACCAGCCTGTACTGCATCATGAGATCCTGCCTCAAAAACCTGGGGGAAAAAAAGGCTCACTTGAGACTGCTATTTACACATCTGATTTCGCAGCCTGGAGTTCACAGGTGATTTTCTCATTCATTCATTCATTCTCTCTCTCTCTGTCTTTCTCTCTCTCTCTCTCTCTCCCTCTCCCTCCTCTTTCTGTGTGTGTGTGTGTCTAAGTATGTACATGTTATAAAGATATACTCATATTCCATATTGCCAAATGAAATCTGCACATACGTTATTAATAGCTTACCTGTAACTACTGTGTATGCTTTATTCTTCTGAATTCAACCCCTTCCTCCCAAGCCAGATGTTCCTGGAGAAGTACCAGGTTGTTGCCAATAGATACTAACTAGAGTCAGCATTTCACCAAGTGTCTGAGCCCAGACATTCAAGAGAATGAGGAACAAGTGCTTGGCGTGACAATGAGAGAGCCTCTGTCATCACACGTCTCAGACACGCGACTGAGCACCTGACCAGAGGGGCGAGATTGAGCTCTTGAGTGATTGGCTGACTGGTTTCCTAGTCCTCCCTATGTAGTCTGCTGACTGGAGGTGAGCTATGAGACGGTCATTTTAGATGTTGATCTGCTGCCTTCTCGGATCACTGACTCTCTGAATTAAGCTCAACCTGAAGGTGGGATTCCAGTCTCTGCTCACTGGCCTTCACAGTGACAGGCAGCTCCAAGTTCTGGTGTTCTAGTTTGTGGGTTGATACACACCTTAGTGCTAACCCGAGGAATGTTGAGTTTTCCACTTCCAGTTGATTCATAGCCACCATCCTGACCCTCTGTCGGCTGTGACTCCCCCCAACAAGTTTTACTTAATTTCGGGAAAAGTCTCAATTCAGGAAATGATGTCACTTACTTTCTGAGGTTTCCATGGAGTCCTCAGTCTGTGGCATCTTCAGACTGTTGGAATGATCACCTCTTTCTGCGTGCTTGTCCTTAGATTCATTCGGCATTTAACCCTTTATTGGGCCTTGCCGTGTGCTGCATGGACAGGACCAACCCAGCCCTCACGCAATCGATATGTACAAAGAAGAGATCTTTGAATTATGTGACGTTAGATACAGTGCTCAAAGTAGATTTTCCTAAGCCAGGCAGGGTGGCACGTACCTTTAGTCCCAACACTCAGGAGGCTGAGGCAGGAGAATCAATAATTCAAAGCCAGTCTGGGCTACACAGGGAGCCTAGTGACATCCTGCATCCAAAATGGGGTGGGAGGGGCAGAAATGTGGCTTAACAGTAGAACACTCAGCTCATCTACACAAGGACCCACCATTGCAAAGAGGAATAAAGAGAGCAGGGTGCACAGTGGGGCCCACACAATAACCAACGCCTGGCCCCACTTGTGTCAGTGAGACCCAGCACTCAAGTGCTTCTGCTCTGAGAATTTGAAGTCTGTGATTTATGGGCATGTTTCCTTTGTTGCTCCTATGGCTTTGATGTTCTTGTTCCTCCAAAACTCACGTTGTAAAAAATTTTCCTTTTTACAGTTGCCCCATAGGGGACAAAGCAACGAGGCATCATCGTGGAAGCGAAGAAATGACCCTCGGTGAAGAACTGGATATAATGGTGTGTTGATCTTGGACTTCTTGGCTTGCAGAACTGTAAATAATAAACACACATGCTTTTCTTAAGGCTGTTTTCTTTTTATGCATGTATGTGTATATGAGTATGTACAAACAAGTGCAGGTTCCCACAGGGGTCTGTCCCAAAAAATGACATGGGATGCCCTCAAGCCTCATTTAGTATAAAGCAAAGTAGAGAGGCAAAACCATGTTTTGAAAGAAAAGGGCAAGAGAGGAACTCTGGTCCTGTGTCCTATGTTTTAATCCCCTGAAAGAATACACAAGTTCAGGACCGACCCCAGGAGGCAGCTAGGAGACCAGAGATCAAAGCAGGCAAGAGTGAACTTTCTGCGGCCTCTCCCTTCGTGGCACTTAAACTCTATGGACGTGGCTGTTACTTTTCCGAGAAAATTAATGAGAAACAATCGAGGTAGGGTCTCTCTATGTTGTGTAGCCCAGGCTGCCTCGGTCTCCTGGATGCTGAGATTACGGGTAAGTACCACCATGCTCAGCTTAATAAGATTTAAAAAAACAACAAAAGAAGACAAAACCGATGGACGCAAAGGAAAATGTGAGCAAACCCACAGACCCTGAAAGCCTCTCTTCACTGTGACCCCTCCACAGACTCTTGTGCAGAGACCCTGGGTCACAAGAAGGAATAAGCCTTCTCTGTCACCGCCATCACCATTGTGACATTTTTAAGAGTTTATTATGTGCCGCACACCACACGTGATGTATGCACTGCCTCTTTGAATCTTTATAGCAACTCTTGGCTTTATCTAGTGCCATTATAAATAGTGTGCCTAAAGCCACATACTTGGTGGGAAAATAATGAAGCTAAGATTAGAACTCCATCAATTACAGAACCATCCTTCTCAACCGTGGCACCCCACTGTCTTTAAATAAGGAAGGAGCTCATGGTTAAGGAGCCCAAGTCACACAGAGTTGTGTGCCTGCTTTCCTAGCACCTGGGAAGGGGCTCACCGGAAGCCATTCATCTGAGCCCCGTTTTGAATTTCAACAGAAATGTCTGACTATTGGACTCACTGCACATGACCAATGCCTGTTGGAAGTGAGAGATCTGTCAGTGCTGGCTAAGCAGGGGAAGATGGAAGGCTTATCTGTTGATTTTGATGAATGTAAATGAATTCTATTACTTGTCAAAATGTTATCAAGACCCTGGTGAAACGAGAACACCCCCCACCTTCAGGCTGAAGAGAGAGAGAAAAGCGAGAGAGAGAGTAATGTTCAAGATAGGTTGCTTTGATTTGAAATGAAAATACACAACTTGGGGGTGGGGGCTTTCATGACTTTAGAGACCTTGGCATCCTTGCATATACATTCATGAATTAATCATTAAAATCCTGAACTGTGGGATAAACCACGTGGGTTTTCAATGCCAGCCCACAATAAAGGGGACCTCAAACAGTTATAAAGACAGGATGTTTAAGCTGACACTGCCTGGAAGGACTTTTCTCTAGTAATAAAGTGAGTGAGGTGAGTTTGTGTGTGTGTGTGTGTGTGTGTGTGTGTGTGTGTGTGTGTGTGTGTGTGTGTAAGGCAGTCCCACATCCCAGGCCAGAGCTGTGTGTAAGCCAGCTCCAACGGTGTCACCACAGATTAGTGCTACTTAATATCTGCTAATGGAATGGTTCTGTCTGCCTTCGACAGCAGGATCAAAAGAGGGCCGTGCAGCTTTTAAATTATTAGCACTAATTAGGCAAATCAAAGAGGAGGAGGGCAGGGAGACCAGAGAATGCATTAGCAGCAATGCAAGGGGATCACTGCCTACCTCATACTGTCAAGACCAAGCCGCCAAACAGCCAATTAGTGTTGAAGACCCTTCCAGTGTAAGGAAAGAACCATCAGACCCGCTCTGGGTGAAAGCGGGATGGCTTCATTACAGTGACTCACTAATTAAAATGTAAAGGTTGCTGACCGCTGCATAATTAAATAAGGTAGCAGGCTACAGCCCAAATATCCCGAGTTTGTGGACTGAAGCCACCTCCAGGGCCTCCTCTCTGACATTCCCAGTCTGTCTGGAGCCGTCCGTCGTCCTGAGGAGCACACCATGTTCTAAATAGTTTAAGAGCAAAAGTGTTCAAAGGGGATGTTTCTCCCGACCCCTGCCACCACCCATCCCCAAACTCAAGATCTATTTCCTCTAGAACCTTCTTTCAAGCTAATTAGTCAAGGCAATGGAGGCAAGTGGTGTTCAGCGGGAAGACGACCAGGCCTAATTAGCTCCCAGCCACCGGAATCTAAATTTAAAACCACGGAAGCCGAGGCTGTCCCTGTTGACGTAACCTTTATCTCTTTTCTCTTTCACCTGCCAAGCGGAAATACTATTTTCCTCAGAGTTTGGCTGGGAATGGTTCCCATGTTTTACATGGAATCTCAGGCTACTAAACCACACACATCTCCAGGGCCTGCAGACAAGAGAAGGTAACAGGGTGGGTGTTACCAAATAGTCCAGTCCCTGACTAGGAGACGGGCATCTTTCAATACCAGGTTGAGTTTGAGGAAGTTGTGCTAGGAGAGCCAGGTGTTCTCCTAACTGTAGGGATGATTCCATTCAAATTTTACCCTTCCGAGCACGGATGCACGCTTTCTTTCGCATTCTCTCTTCTCCCCCGTTTTCTCTCACACATCTTGTGTTCCTCTTCTCATTCTTTCTTTTGTCTCTCTTTCTATTCCTTCTCGTCCCACCCACCTTTTGAGACAAGTTTCCATATACCCCACACTGGCAACAATCCAGTGATGTAGCTAAGGGCATCCTTCGACTACTACCGATCCCTGTTCCTAGTTCCAAAGTGATGGAATTATGTGTGTCATACCATTAAGCTTTTGTCATCACTTCTCTCTATGTGTCTGTTTCTATAATTCTCCTTTTAAAAAAATATATATTTTTTACAAGTTGCTGTCTTACCACTAAAATGAGAACAAAAAGGAAGTTTTATCCACTCATTTCTTAACTTTTATTTAAAGGTCTGTTGTGTGAGACTTTCTCTGAGGAGGTATGAGCAAACATCTATAAACTCCAGCTAGGGCGGGAATGACAAACCAAAGTAACAATTCCACCCAGGTCCAACTTGGTAACTAAAGTGTTTACCAGGCTTACTTACAAGAGTATGTGTGAGGAATTCTTTACAGGAACATAGACAGCTCAAAGACAGCTGAATATCTGGAAAGCCCACCCTGCTATGGTTGATGGCTCATAAAGTACACTCTTGAAGCTCTCTGTACAATATAACATGCAGGAAGTTCATCAGGTCTGACAGTCTCCTCTCCTCAGCTTCCCATACTACTATAACCTTGATGGGGGAGTGATTTGTGAATCTGATAAATTTCAGGAACTAAGACTTGTGTATTGTTTTCTTCCTGTATTTTAACAAGCCTTCTTAGGATGGAATGTTTTAATTTGGAAAAAATTACTGCACAACAATTCCTTAACTTGGATAACTTTTATTGGAATTGCCTAAATTATCATTTGTTCTGACAATATTCTTTAATAATGGAAAATAGATATGAGTTAGTGTGGGCTAGGCTAGAGTAACAAATGGGCCCAATCATATAACAGATTAACAAGATTTATTTTACTTCTTACTCGCAAATTATCTCAAGATAAGTCTAGGTTGGAGAACTATCTCAACCCTACACATTATTCAGAGGTTAGGATTGGCTCTGTCAGCTTCTGGTAGCTTCTGAGACAGTAAAGGGGGGGGGGGAATAAATACATTAGAGATTTATAAGGACCAAATGAAAATGCCACTGCCCTAGTTTTCTTTCTGTTGCTATGACAAAACATCCTGAGAAAAGGGTTTATTTGTCTTACACTTCCAGGTCACAATTCATCAATAGGAGAACTCAACCAAGGGTCTCAAAGCAGAACCTGCAGGCAGGAACCACGAGGAACACTGCTTTCTGGCTCCTTCTCTGGCTTAGTCCCTGGCTCATGCTTAAGTAGCTTTCTTATACAGCCCTGGCACACCTGCCTAGGAGTGCCTGTACTGGGACTTCTGCATCCGTTACTAATCATCACACACACACACACACACACACACACACACACACACACACACACACACACACAGACTCATGCTGTCACACAACACAAACACACACACACACACATGCACACATACACATATACAGACCCATGCTGTCACACAACACAAAAACTCTCTCTCTCTCTCTCTCTCTCTCTCTCTCTCTCTCTCTCTCTCTCTCTCTCTCTCTCACACACACACACACACACACACACACACACACACACACACATACACACACAAAGCAAGCTGACCATGGAGGCAGGGTAAGACCCTGGCTTACTGAGGGTAAGACCCCTCTTCATACTGAGGGCAGTTTCCAGAGGTTGGCACAGCCTAACGCTGACACCTGGTCACATGTGTCCTGGTGGCATGTTCAAGGTCAGATCACACGTGTGCCGATCCACCCTGCAGCTCTCCAGGCCAGGTCCCTTCATTTGTTCCATCCCATTAACAACTCTGAGAGCTGGCTGAGCTTTTCCTGGCAAAAATCACATGAGGAAAAAGAAGAAAGACCTTGTCCCCACACTGCACACCCTCTGGACTGGACTGACATCTCAGGCACGTCCTCCGCTGCCTTCCCAGAG
The DNA here is from genome assembly GCF_021556685.1 of Rattus norvegicus. Taxonomy (NCBI): domain Eukaryota; kingdom Metazoa; phylum Chordata; class Mammalia; order Rodentia; family Muridae; genus Rattus; species Rattus norvegicus. The sequence goes on from NC_141552.1 coordinate 34,653,052, forward strand.
TCCTCTCATCCTCGGCAAGCATGATGGTCTTTAAGGTGGATGGCTTGCCTGAGAACTCCTAGCTACAGACACCGTGCCCTCCTCTAGCCACAATGGCAGCATTTACTGACAAGGTTGGGCATGAAATGTCACCACAGTGTTCTTGAGACAAATGTACTGTCCCTGCCCTTGTTGTCCAATAGCAGTTCTTTGTCCCACCAGGAGTTGTAAGTGAACAGGTAACAGCCATGGTCTGACATGCAGTGAGTCTTGTTCTGCTCCCAACTGGCAGTGCCCAGCTCTGGGAATCAGGACCTTAAGAGTTCCTAAAAACCATCCCGCCCTAGAGGGAGAGACAAGGCTAACACACTGGCTACACTCGCAGTCACATAAAAGTCTCTATTCTTGAGGAGGTGACTCTGGGGCCACAGAAGTGTGAGGGCCTGAGCTTGAATTCCCAGAACCCCCATATAAAGCCAGATCTTGAAAAGAGTGTAATAGTGTATGCCTCTGTAATCCTGGCATTCCTACAGGAAGATGGGAGGTGGAGGCAGGAGAAACTTTTTGGGTTAACTAGCTTGGCATATGCAGCAGAAAGAAAATTAAGAGACCCTGTCTCCAACAAGAAATGATATCTGAGGTTGTTTTCTGGCCTTCATGTGGGCATATCCATAATCACACACACACACACACACACACACACACACACACACACACACCAGAAGAGAGACAGAGAGACAGAGAGACAGAGACAGAGAGACAGAGACAGAAAGAGAGAGACAGAAAGAGAGAGACAGAGAGAGAGAGACAGAGACAGAGGGAGACAGAGAGAGACCGAGACACAGAGGAAGAGAGGAAGAGAGACAGAGAGACAGAGAGACAGAGAGAGACAGAGACAGAAAGAGAGAGACAGAGAGAGACAGAGAGAGACAGAGACAGAGAGACAGAGAGAGACAGGGAGACAGAAAGAAGAGGGAGAATTAAAGAAAAACTCTCTGTCTCAGTTTTCACATTAGCTTGTCACTGTTTCCCCTGTGCTGTCTTTGGGCTTCCATGTGCTCTCTTTGTTCCATGGGCGCAGGAACTCATTTGCTTGTTCACTTCCGCATCCTGGTGCTGGATACAATGCCTGCCTCATAGAAACTGTTCAATCAGTATTTGTTGAATGGATGCATGCGCTACATGAATGACACAGTTGCGAAGTCCTCCAGGGCAGCCTCCATGCCCTGCTGTTCTTGTAGCCAGAGCGGTAACTCTGTGAATACTTTATAACCACTGCCCTCTCCCACTGCTGCCCCATCCTCTCTAACCAGCCACCGTGACTCTGAATTCAAGAGGCCTCCCCAACACAATCCTGGGTTATTTTTGGTCTGTTTTTCCCCACTCTGCCCTATTATGGTAGTGAGAAGAAGCTGGCTACCTGCAGTTTGCCGTCGCACTACAGAAAACCAATCTTCCCATCTCTGCAAGCCACTAGGAGGTGTCCTCTATACCAAGCTACAGGGCGACAGCCACCCAGGCTGTGTTTGCAGAGAACCGTGTGATTACATTTTTAGCTTTCTGGCTGGAGGTAGCCAGCGAAAATGATCATAGAGACATACACAAGATATGGGAAAACGGACCCCAGCCACCTCCTCAAACACCCCCTCTCCTCACTCCCCCACAGACAGGCATGAGCTTCTCCATCTCCTTCAGTGGTGTGTCTTCTCATTTCAGATGGCTTCCCAGGCTCCAGCTCTCCTCTCCGCAGACTCTGAGAGGCCTCTCTAAGCTAATGAGATTGTGGGCTGGAGGTCTGGCTGTGGCCTGCTCTAATCTACTCTGTGCTAAACATGGTCATCTAATTTGAATGCTGAACCTGAGAATCTTTTCTTTTTTAGGAGACAGGAAGCAAGAGCATGTGAAAAGGGGATTTGTTCTCTGAGAGACTATAAACACAGAAGGCCGGGGTAATGTAGCCTTTCTATGTTGAAGGGATGAGCCCTTGGCTGAGGCAGCTCTCCCTCACAGACAGCAGCAGTCTCCAGAGGTTGACACAGCCTAGTACTGACACACAGGAGCCAGGAAAGCAAGTGTGAGCATCCGATGAGATGTTCAAGGACACAGGGTGGCAAAGGCAGTTTCATTGTGACCATTGTGAGTTTCAAGAGTTTCCACAACTCTGGAGCAGAAAGAGTGGCAGGGATCATTTTCCCTTTTTGGGGGGGGGGGGGGTTGGGGGGTGAGGAGAAGTGTGGTGGCTGACAAAGCAAAGCAGATATACGCTTGGCATTTGTCCAACTTGTCTTGTCGATTTAAACATGGGGGTTTGAGCATCCTAGGTTCCAACCCCAGCTCTACACCCCGCCCTGTGGCTTGGGAAAGTCAACCTGATTCTACCAAAGTCTGTGCTTTCTTCAGCCACTGGAAATAATAATAATCCCCCATGGGTGTGTTCAAAGCATTTAATAGACAAGCAAACATAAAGCAGTACAGACGGAAAACAGATACGTAAAGCATAGAAGCCGCCATTGTACATCCGTGTTGTAAATGAAGCTACGGTGAGGATTAGTGTTGTCAACCTCACGGAATCTAGACTCTCCCAGGAGACAAGGCTCCAGGTATGTCTATGTCAGCCTCTGGGAATGCCTGTGAGAGGCTGTGTAAATTATCTAGGAGTTAACCGAGTTGAGAAAACCCACCTTCACTGTGGATGGCCCCATTCCACCGGTTGAGGTCTTAGACCAAAGAAGAGGAGAAAAGGAGCCACACGTCAACAAGTCATCTCTCTCTGCTTTCTGGTTGCACACATCATGTGACCAGCTGCCTCACTCACCTGCCTCCATGATTTCGCCACCATCATGAGCTGTGCCCTCAAACTGTGAGCCAAGTAAACCCTTTCTCTCTAAGTTGCTCAGATATTTTGTCTGAGCAGTGAAGGAAGTAATCCAGACAGATGTGAACAGAATTGTCCTCTGGGTTGTCAGGTTTAAGTCGGGTGCTGTACACCATGGTTGTACAGTGCCTGGCATAGGCAGTATCTTAGTCAGCCCATCATAGCTGAGCATGAACAACTTAAACAACAGAGAGGCTTTTTTAAAGATTTATTTATTTTATATGTCTAATTCCTTTGCCTGCATGTATGTATGTTCGTCACGTGCATGTCTAGTGCTCAGGGAGGTCAGAAGAAGGTATCACACCCTATGAAACTCGGGCTACTGGTGACTAGAACTCACCATACGGGTGCCGAGAACCCAACCAGGGTCCTCTGCATGGACAGTGGTGTTCTTCACCCCTGAGCCATCGCTCCAGGCTCAGACTCTTTTAAACACAGTTTTGAAGGTTGAAAGGTCCCAAATCAGTGGTCCAAAGAGTTCGGGTCCTGATGTTGCCGCTCTTCCTGGCTCACAGATTCTTCACACAGTAGAGAGAAAGGCAGTTCCCAGGTGTCTCTGACTATGAGGTCATTGATCCTAGCAGATAAAAGTCCCGCCCCCGTGACCTTGTTTGGCTTTAGCCATTTCCTGAAGGCCCTGAACTAGGCGGATGTTTGTCGATGCAACAAAACACTTGGCATGAGTAGTTTAAGAGCTATGACTCATTTGGGCTGCAGGTTTCAGAAGGTTCAGAACATGGTCCTTGTTCTGTTGATTCTGGGCCCAGAGTGAAACAGAAAATTATAGTGACAGGAGAATGTGACAGAAGCTACCCACTTGGTGACATAAAAAAACAAGGGGGTTGGAAGGAAACTGGGACTAGTTATAATCTTCCAAAAAGTATACATAGTAACGTACCCCTCTGGCAAAACCCTTCCTCTTGAAGTTTCCAGGACCTCCTACTTCAAGTGGGGACCTGCTCGCCACCACTAGAGAGGGTCCAGCCTACGAGGCATACTTCACATTCGAGCCATAATAAACCCTTCTCTATATGGCCATACAGACGGTTAAAACCTAACATGTGTTTGTGGAGGGAAGGATGGGGTACAGCTAAGCCCGCAGCAGCGTGTACACAGCAAGCCTTACCCTAAGCTGCAGTGGTTACTACAATAGTTGAAGAAGCTCACGTCAGGACTGTGATCAAACTGGTAACGCATCTGACATTTTGATGGTCTTCCCTCATCTGAATCACCGCATTGATTCAGATACCCATCGTGGCTCAGAGTGATGTTGGATGCTGACCAGCCAAGGCTAGCACGACAGAGGCTCCTTCTCAGTCGTTATATCTGCCTACCCAGCCCCAGCTCTGATGGGTTTCAGCTTCTGATGACCATTTCTGCATCTACTCTTGATTTAGGGTGGGTCTTGGTTTTGGTTTCTTAACTTAGGATGTTGGACAGAAGAGATGGCTCAGCCATTAAAGGCTGGGCTCACAACCAGAAAACAGGATCTTGCTACATAACCCAGGCTGGCCTCAGATTCACTATGTGACTTTGACATCATGATCTCCCTGACTGCTGGGACTACAGTACGCACCCCTGGATCTGCTAGTTCTTTGAGGACCTCCCTGACCTGCTGGGCTGTTCCTCAACTTCAGGCAAAAGGCGTGTGGGGTAGCTTATTTTCCCTCACAGTCTTGACAACTTGGAGTATCACAAAACTGCTCACCAGGATCCCAGAATATGCTTCTGGGGAACCCAGTCAAGATGCCAGCTCTACCCCCATCCCCAATGACACTGTACCTGACTCTCAGACATTAATCTAGTAATTCCTCTTGGCAACCCCAGGAAGCAGTGTTTCAGTGAAGCCCCATTCCGCAGATGAGGAAATAAGACACAGAGAATGTTCTAGTAACTTTTCCAATATCACACATCTGTAAAGGGCACAGAGAGGATTTACTTTCCACCATTCTTTTGCCCCACTCCTGTCTTTTATTCAAGATACCAAACTCTTTCTTATGAATTTAACAAGAGCTATTGCTTCCTCTCAGGAACCCTAGCGCTTCACTAGACAGCACCCATCAAGGGTAAATGAATGAAAGAATAAATGAAGGACCTGAGTCCTTGTGAATGAATGAATGAATGAATGAGTACTTGCTGAGTAAAAGAATGAATGAATGGCCTGAGTATTTGTGAATGAGTGAGTGACCTGAGTACTTATGAATGAATGAGTGACCTGAGTTCTGTGAATGAATGAATGAATGAATGAATGACTTGAGTACTTGTTGAGTGAAAGAATGAATGAATGACCTGAGCACTTATCCAGCAGCTACTTAGATATTCTAGATCAAGGCAGGTAATTTACCCGCTTGCTTGGGAACCTCTCTGTTTTCCCCTTGGGTCTCAAAAATGGTCATTACAGCTTTCATTCATTCTCAACACCAAAACCTTCAGAGGCTTCTGAATCAATTTGTCCACCATCTTAATCGGTTGCTCTTGCCCCGTGCCACCGACTATGCCTAACCACAAACCCTTAAGCTCCAAGCTCCCCATGAGAGGTAAACATAGGAGCAGTGAAAAGTGAGCCCTTGTGCTAAATGCAGGGCCACAGCTCCATGCGGTGTGTCCTATTACTGCCTCCGTCTCATGAAAGAGGGGACAAAGATCAGAGCATTCAGATCATCTTCCTGACAGGGGAAAAAACCTAGGGCTTGGACCTCGTTTTTCCCAGATCTCTGTTATATGCTATTAGCTCACAGGTCATGAACTCGGCACTACAGGCCAGAAATTCCACAAGCCACATCTCGTTTTGCCTCTACAGCATTGTTTTTTAGCTGCCTGTGTTTTAGATGTCTATTTCACTAAGTGAAATCTGACTTCTCAGCCTCCTCTGAACTAGTCACATGTGGCAACCAAGAGCCCTGCGCCCAGTGGACATGCCAGACAGGAGCCAGTGGCTCTACATAATAGAGCACTCCTAGTAGGATTTGCTTCTACCCACTGCTCTTGTGGGCTCACCTCAGCCATGAGTCCCCATTTGTCTCACCTTCCTGGCCCTGAAAGGGTGGAAGTTTGCCACCTCCATCACCCACTGTGCTAGCTCCCCCTCTTGTACCTAAGATTGCCCCTCTTACCAGGAGAAACAATGGTAGCAACCAGATCTTGTGGGTGGCAATAACAGTGTAGCACTCCACATATGGAAAAGTATTCCTGCATCCATGAGCTATTTAATGACAGAGATAATAGACATTTCCTGGCAACTGATCTGGGCCAAGGTCTGTCAATAAATACAAGAGAAGCAGAGGGGAAAAAAACAGAACAGTCTCTGCCTTTCGAAAGGCCACAGCCTACGGTGCAGAGAAACCACTGAAAATAGAACCAAGCATGGTTATGGAAGATGTTTATACAAAGAACAGGGAGACCAGAGAAGCAGCCACCAACTGGCAAGGAGTCTGAGCTGCTATAACAAAGTGTCTGAGGCTAAGCTGGCTCTCAGTCCCCTCTGATAGATAGATAGATAGATAGATAGATAGATAGATAGATAGATAGATAGATAGATAGATAGATAGGGTGATAGATAGATAGATAGATAGATAGATAGATAGATAGATAGATAGATAGATAGATAGATAGATAGAGTGATAGATGGAGTGATAGATGGAGTGATAGATTGAGTGATAGATAGATAGATAGATAGATAGATAGATAGATAGATAGAGTGATAGATAGATAGAGAGAGAGATAGATAGATAGATAGATAGATAGATAGATAGATAGATAGATAGAGTGATAGATAGATAGAGTGATAGATAGATAGAGTGATAGATAGATAGATAGATAGATAGATAGATAGATAGATAGATAGATAGGATAGTAGATAGGAGATAGATAGATAGATAGATAGATAGATAGATAGATAGATAGATAGATAGACAGATAGACAACATCTGTAGCCCTGGCTAGCCTAGAACTCATTGTGTAGACTAGGTTGGCCTTGAACTCACAGAAATTGGCCTTCCTCTGCCTTCTTTTTTTTTTTTTCAAATGACTTAGATGTAATCATTGGAAGCAAACTGAATGGAAAGCTTACAATAGAAGAGATACACGTCGGTGCTTTTTACAAACCAAGATGGGACAGACTGAGGGCTGCTCCTCAACCTGATCCTTTGCAAACAAAGATGTCGACAGTGTTCCTGGGACTCTGGCTCAGGAAAGGGGAGACTGCTGGTTCTGTGGTTCAGTCACCTTGTTCAGCACTCACTCCTGGCCAGCATCTGCAGCACTGGTTTGCCGGTTCTGGTCATCGCCCTTCTTCTTGTGGCCAGAGACAATGTCCTCATCCGCAGAAGCAGAACTGCAGCCTCCACTGCTGTTCTGTATGTTTGTAGCTTCATGGCCAATGGCTCCCAAATACCCAGCTCTTTCAAGTCCACATAAGGTACCAGTTGCACCATTCACACCCCAGGTCTCACAATTCTCCTGTGTGTGCTGGGCTCGAAGGGAGGTAAGCAGACGAATGGTACTGGCCCCACAATTCTGGATCAAGGTCTGAGGGATGACCTCTAAAGCCTGGGCCAGAGCCCTATAGGGCCATTGTTCCACACCAGTCATGGCTTTAGATTTTTGTGTCAAGGCATGGGCCACAGCCATCTCAGAGGCCCCGCCACCAGTCACCAGCTGAGGGTCCAGGAGAACATTGTGCACACTTGCAAGGCATCCTGGAGGTTGCGTTCTACTTCCAATAGTATCTCTTTTGCTGGCTCCTCTAAGAAGAATGATGCAGGCCTTTGGGTCTTTGCAGTCAGTGATGAATGTGAAGTACTCTTCTCCAATCTTCTTGATTTCCAATAAGCCTGCTCCTGTACCAACATCATCTTCTCTCAGTTCCTCGGGTGGGCTGACTATCCATGAACACAGACTCTAGCAATGTGATTATTGTCTGTTTTCCGGACTCTATGGATGGCTATGATATTGACCCACATGAGGTAGTGCTGAGCTAAATCTGAGAAGCCCTTTCCTGCTGGATGTACTCTTCTTCCATTTGCAGGATTCGGGTGAAATCTTCCTCTCATGTAATCTCAATGTCAGTCTGGCTTTCTCCTTTCTTGTACTCCAGAAAAGAAACCAGTAGAACAATTCGAGGATTCTTAATATAGCGGTGCATTCTTGGATGGGTCACATCCTTGTTAATCATAACTCTACGTAAGACACACGAGTCTTCAAAGATACCCCGGGGTATCTTTTCCACCCTTGCATACTTCTTCATGGCAATTTCCTTTCTGCCATTCTCTTCGAACTGAACAGTCTTAACAGCATCCAGTGCAATGTTGCATGCCAAAGAGGACCACCGACTGATAACTTTTGTAGTAATAGAGCTATTGATGATGTTCAACATCATATCACGGTTATTGACATCAACAGGGATACTGATTTTCTTCAGAGTGTTGATCATATCATCCAGTGCCATGTGGTAAGCACTGATCACCACTGTTGGGTGCATCTGCTGCTCTAGGAAATGCTCAGCCACAGACAGCATTTCTCCAGCAAGAATAATTACTGACGTGGTCCCATCTCCAACCTCTTTATCCCAGGTCCTGCTAATTTCAATCATGGATTTTGCTGCGGGACGCTGGACTTGAATCTCTCAAAGAATGGCATTACCATCATTGGTCATCACAATGCCTCGTGCTGGGTCCAAAAGCATCTTCATTATAGATTTAGGTTTCAAACAGGTCCAGATGATATCTGCAATTGTCTTTGCAGTATTGATATTTCCAGATTGAACTTTTCTTCCAGACACACGCTGTGTATTCTGACTGAGCAGGAGCACTGGACAGTGGCCCACCATGGTGGCATGGCGAAGAACCGACTTCCCAGAACTGGAGGAAATTGGCAGAATCTTCTGGAGAGAAGAGCAGCGAAGAAAATGCTGCCTCCTCAGGACTGACACAAAAACCTGCTCTGCCTTCTTTTTTTTTAAAGATTTATTTATTTATTATATATAAGTACATTGTAGCTGTCTTCAGACACACCAGAAGAGGGCATTGGATCTCTTTACAGATGGTTGTGAGCCACCATGTGGTTGCTGGGAATTGAACTCAGGACCTCTGGAAGAGCAGTCAGTGCTCTTAACTGCTGAGCCATCTCTCCAGCCCCTGTCTCTGCCTTCTGAGTACTGAGAGTAAATGTGAGTATCACTACTCCAGGCCAACGTTCTCTTTTATAAGGACACTAACCATGTTGCTGAGGTCTACCCTTGATAACATGGTTCTCTCCTAAAGCTCACTCCCCACCCCATCACATTAGGGATTACTATGCCAACCTGTGGGAGTGACACAATCATTTGGTTCATACACAGGGGCTGCTAAGATGTTTCACAATCTCCTTGATATGCCCCAAGGGATGGACAGAACTGTGTGAGGAGGTGGGCAACTATGTTCCTGGAAAAGCTGCAACAGCAAGAAGCCAATGCTCTTGCTTTCTAAGACATTGGCCACTCTTGGCAGAGCCTCAGCTGGTTTTCCAGCTTCTCCCTCGACCCCTTGCTCACCTCTGCAACCACCCTGCTTCCTCTTGACTGGGAGACTTTGCCCGTGAAGTTCCCTTTCCATGGCGTCTTTCCCTTCCCTGTAATCCTTCAGGTCTCTCCCTAGACATCATTTCTTCAGGAAAAGTTTCTGCGATGTTGTAGTCAAGGCTCTGTGTGCTCAGGAACTTTCCTCCTATGTGCTGTAGTTCATGGTTATGGGACTGTTGCATTAATTTCTGTCTCCCTCTATGACAGATTGGACTATCAGCCCCAATTCCTTACACTTCTGTCTCTACTCCCTTCGCAGTGTGATTCCAAGGTCTTCTCCTGGCTTTGAGCTCAGAACCTGACTTATTTGGGCCATTGAAATACGGCTACAAGGGGCAGCATGCTGATTCTGAATCTAGTACCTAGTCACTTTGTGTTTCATCCATCACCATGAGACTGTGGCTAGCTGATCCCTGGGACAAGAAGAATAAAAGTCACATGGACCAGACCTAAAAGCACAGCTATAGAACCCAGCTAGTTCATCCAGTCCAAAGGCTCCGATACATGAGCAAAATGCTTGCTGTATGTCTTTGAGATATAAAGGCAGTGTGTGAGGGTGCAGTGTCCGAATGGTACACTTCTGCTCAAGCTGAGCCTTGCGAAAGCGTGCATCAACTATTTATACAAAGAGTCCTTACCACCCACCGCTTACTGCATCCTTCCTAGATATCTGCTGATGAAGAATGGGAGGACCAGTGGGAACAAGCCCTGCAGTGCCAGAGATGAGCAGGCCTCACCAGGCACAAGATCCTCTGGTCAGTGAGAACAGCTCAAAGCTCCTAAGAGACAAATAAAGAAGGAACGAGTGAGTTGCTTTCTCTGTTTTCTTGCGAGTTTCTGCTCAGAATCTCAAGGCTCGCAGAAGACACCTACGCCAAAATGAGCTTGGAAATGTCAGCTCCTGTCAGCCATCAAAGTCTGACTGGACTGGAAATTTTCCTCCCATAATGCTCATTTTCATTTCAATCAACTCGGCGACCTGAAAAGTTGATGCCATCATTAATGACAGATGCCTCTAATAAGAGGCTAATAAGACTGTGCTTGGCTAGATCGCACACAACCACATGGGAACACAGATAAGAAATCTGAACTTCAGGCTGAGCATGCACCTGCAAACATGGCTACCGAGGATGCAAGGGTGTTCAGCCAGGCAGTTTGAATTTGCAGGCTATGTCTCTAACTACTGAGGTATGTTGTCAAGGCAGTGACTCAGACCCAAGATTTGGTCCCAGTTTGAATTCATGTGATCGGCATGAATTCAGGCAAGACTCTTTCCCTTGCTCAGTGTGGTAAAGACGTTTGAAGACTATGCCAGTCCAGATGGCCACTGGTCTGTGGTTTCAGCCGGTCTTCCTATCCTCACACTTGGCTGTCATCTCTCAGGAGACTCCTCTCAGGAATATCAGACACCAGCCTTGGCAGACAGGCACTGATAACCAACACTGCTTTCTATTAACAATGTATAGCACGTATCAGGAGTCCCAAAAATGCTTATAACTGTATTTGATAGAAAGATCAAAAGTGAGCATCAGGGGTTGGGAATTTAGCTCAGTGGTAGCCAGCTAAGTGGCCTAGCAAGCACAAGGCCTTGGGTTCAGTCTTCGGCTCTGGAAAAAAAGAAAAAAAAGACAAAATAACAAAGTGAGCATCAAGTCAGGAATAGTAGCAAATGCTACCTAGCATTCAGGGGCTGAAGCAAGAGGATCATTCATTCATGTGCAGTCTAGATTACATAGTAAGTATGAGGCAAGTCTGGGCTATATAACAAGACCCCATCTCAAGAAAAAGAAAAAAAAGAGGCAAAAGCCAGTGGATTTCTGTGAGTTTCAGGCTAGCCTGATCTACACAACCAGCTCCAGCTGGCATAGTGAGACCCTGTTTCAAAAAATTAATGTTAAGTGGTGAACACTGGCAGAATTATGAGTGTAGCTCAATCGTGGAATGCCTATTTGATGTGTCCAAGGCTGTAGATTCCATCCCTAAAACTACAAAACAAGGGAGGAAGGAAGGAAGGAAGGAAGGAAGGAGGAAGGGAGGAAGGAAGGAGGAAGGGAGGAAGGAGGGAGGGAGGAAGGAGGGAGGAAGGGAGGAGGAAGGGAGGGAGGGAGGGAGGGAAGGAAGGAAGGGAGGGAGGGAGGGAGGGAGGGAGGGAGGGAGGGAAGGAAGGGAGGGAGGGAGGGAGGGAGGGAGGGAGGGAGGGAGGGAGGGAGGGAAGGAGGGAGGGAGGGAGGAGAGTGAGACCAGAGTTAATGCACTGTTCATATAGTATACTGTTAGGGAAAAGCACAAGAAACCAAGCCCAATTGTTATCAGAGAGGCTTTATCCAGCAACCAAGGGAAACAGATGCAGAGACCCACAGCTACGCACTAGGCAAAGCTCAGGGAATCCTTTGGAGGAGGTGGAGGTAGGATCCTAGGAGCCAGAGAGGTCAAGGAAACCATAAAAAAAAAAAAAACCACAGAATCAACTAACCTGGGGTGCACAGAGACTAAACCGACAACCAGGGAGTTTGCACGGGACTGACTAGGCCCTTCCTAATACGTTACAGTTGTGTAACTTAGTCTTCTTGTGGAACTCCCAACAGTCAGGATAGGGACTACCTCTGACTCTTTTGCCTGCTTTTGGGAGCCTTTTCCTCCTACTGGGTTGCCTCACCCAGCCTTAATACTAGGGAAAGTGCCTAGTCCTCCTGCAACTTGAAACACTATCATGGGCTGATCTCCATGGGAAGCCTGCTCTTACAGAGATAATCTGTGACCTGTAAGGTAAAAGAAGGGAGCTGGAGGAGGAGCCCTGCCCACCCCATGCACACCACTTGCCCTCAACAAGGGAGCTACACAATCTCCCAGAAGGGCAAAACAGATCTGGCACACTGATACATTGGCACATACCTTCATCTCACCACTCAGGAAGCAGAGGCAGGGGGATTATACATTCCAGAATAGCCCAGGCTTCTGAGTGAAACCCTGTCTTAACCCCACTTCAAAAGTGAAAAAAAAAGCCAAAATAACTCGTTTATGCTTTCATTCCTCACAGCATTAGTCAAAAGAGCAAACTACAGAAGAAAATATTCGAACAGCAATCAATAGCAAACCTGTTAAACAACCCATGGTTGTTCATATCTGTAAACAGTCAGGATTACTGCGAATCTAAGGCCAGCCTGGGCACACGGTGAGTAACCAGGCTAGCCCAGGATGTATGGCATGACCTTACCTCAGGAAAGCAAAGCAAAACAAACCTCGGAGTTGTTAACTCCATCACAGCACAGTTATTAAATGGTTGCTGTCCAGTGGTGGGAGGACATGAGGAAACCCTCCACGTCCTTGCCAGGAGAAATTCTCCCCAACACATTGAAGAGTGAAGCTGCCCCCTCACCCGTGACCCTCGTGGAGTGAAGTCGTCAGCAGCTGTCTGGGTGTCTGGGCCGGTCTCACACTTCATTTTTCAGCCTGTTAAATTTAATGTCCCTCTGCTTGGTAATGTAAATAGAACACTCTCCTTGCAGCTACGACAGGGGTTTTCATCTTCTCTCAGAGACCCTGGTCTCACACACAGCATTCATGACTGTTCACTGCAGCCTGTGGGCTCTGGGATCTGTCCACACAGCTTTCATGTGGAAGCTGTCAAAACGAAGGCACTGGTCCTAATCCTTCACTTCCTGACCACTTCTTTTTTTTTTTTAATTTTGAGACAGGGTCTCACTGTGTAGCCCAGACTGGCCTCAAACTTTTGATCTTCCTGCCTCAGTCTTCCATTTACTAGGAGTAGAGATGTATACCACCAGTGGTACACAGTCTTTAACATGTGCCTAACAAGCTCTAAAACATGATATACACTGGTTTCTTTATATAGAAAAATAACATGATGGTGACTGGCTTATACTTGCTCAAGAATATTATATGAAGTAATATGTGCAAAAGACTAGCCTTCCACCTAGCCACTACTTTTAATTCATCAGAAACCTGTTTTTGCTGGACCTACTGGCTCATGCTCACCCAGCACCCTGGAAGCTGAAGAGGAACAGCAAGTTCAAGGCCAGCCTGGCACACATAGGGAAACAGGAGCTAAAAATAAATAAAAACCATCAAAGACCTTGATGGAAGGAATCCCTTCCTTTGTCCTACCCTCTGTCTCTGGACCCTCTACAGCCGTCGACATTCAAAACATCTGCTTGGAGAGCAGAGATCCTTGTCAGATTTGGTCCTCCTGGCTCCTTGACCTCAGATTCCTCTGCCTCTGGAAGTATAAGAAACTGAGTCGTATATTCTCAGAGCTGGACACTGGTATAGGATAACCAGTTATAGGAGGGCCACCCTGGGGAGTGGTGGTGTCACTGCTTGGATCCTGTTGAAGCAACCATGGTTTTGAGATTCAGTGGCTATAACTTCATGCAAGCACTAAGTGAACTCAATTGTATGTATTCATTCATTCATTTACACATATATGTATGTGTGTTAATTACTTTCTGCTGCTGTGATAAAACACTTTGACCAGGCAATTTCTAGAATAAAAAATTATTTGGAAACATGGGTCCACTATAGCAAAACAAAAGTGTAGTAGCCTTGCAGAAGCTTTTCAGTTTCATGACGTCCTCCTTATTAATTATTGGCCTTAGTGCCTGAGCTATTGGTGATCTGTTCAGGAAGTTGTCCCACTTTGTCTTTTGTTAGATTTAGTGTGTCTGATTTTATGTTAAGGTCTTTGATCCCCTTGGACTTGAGTTTTGTGCAAGGTGATGAATATGGATCTATCTACATTCTTCTACATGCAGACATCCTAGCTAAAGCAAAAAGACAAAGAAGACTGATGGGATACAAAATGAAAAGGGAGAAATCAAAGTATCATTATTCACAAATGATACGGTAGTATAGCTAAGTGACCCCAAAAATTCTACCAGAGAACTCCCACAGTTGATAAACATTACATGTGGCTAGATACAAAGTCAACCAAAAAAAAAAAATCAGTAGCCTTCCTTTATACAAATGATAAATGACTGAGAAATTAGGGACAATAGCCACAAATAATATAAAATATCTTGACGTAACTCTAACCAAGCAAGTAAAAGATCTATATGATAAGAACTTCAGATCTCTGAAGAAACTGAGGAAGACCTTAGAAGATGGAACAATCTCCCATGCTCATGGATTGGTAACGATTAACGTAGTGAAAATGGTCATCTTACCAAAAGCCATCTACAGACTCAATGAAATTCTCACCAAAATCCCAATACAATTCTTTATAGACCTTAAAAGAGCAGTTCTCAACTTCACATGAGAAAACAAAAAACCCAGGATAGCCAAAACAATTCTGAACAATGAAAGAACTTCTGGAGGTATCATAACCCCTGATTTCAAGCCATATTACAGAGCAATAGTGATTAAAAAAAAACTACATGGTATTGGCATAGAAATAGACAGGTTGATCAGTGAAATAGAACTGAAGACCCAGAAATAAATCCACACGCCTTGAGACATTTGATCTTTGACAAAGAAGCCAAAGCCATACAATGGGGGGGGGGGGATCATCTGCAACGGATGATGCTGGTCTAACTGGATGTACTCACTTATAAGTGGACATTAGCCATAAAGTACAGGATAACTGTGCTACAATCCACAGAACCAAAGAAACTAAGTAATGAGGAGGTCCCAAGAGAGGAAGCGTGACTCGTACTCAGAAGGGGAAATAAAACAGACATTAGAGGTGGATGGAGGGAGGAAACTGGGAGGGAGGGGAGGTGAAGAGGGGAATGAGAATGGAAATCAGGTGTAGGGGGAGATGGGGCAGGAGAGGGCTGGGAGAGTGGAAATCGGTGGGAAGCATCTCTGGGACTAACCTGGGATTGAGGAGGCTCCCATGAGTCTATGAGGATGACCATAGCTGAGACTCCTAACAGCAGGGGTTATAACGGGTGAAGTGGCCACCTCCTATAGCCAGCAGTGGGGGTGGGGAGAGGGTTTCCAGTTGAGAGAGGAGAACATCAGCCCACCCACAAAACCTTCAATCCAAAATTTTCCCTGCCTATAAGATACACAGGGATAAAGATTGAGCAGAGATTGAGGGAACGGCCAACCAATCATTGGCCCAACTTGAGACCCACCCCATGGGAGAGAGCCAATCCCTGACACTATTAATGATACTCTGCTATGCTTCCAGGCAAGAGCCTAGCATAACTGTGTCCAGAGAGGCGTCATTCAGCAGTAGATAGAAACAGAGGCAGAAACACACAGCCAAACATCAGTTAGAGCTTGGGGAGTCTTGTGGAAGGGTTAGGGATAGAACTGAGTGAACCAGAGGGGTCAAGGACACCACAAGAAGACCTACAGAGTCAACTAACCTGGTCCCATGGGGAATCACAGAGACCGAACCAACTACCAAGGAGTATGGACTGGACCTAGGCCCCTACACATTTATAGCAGATGTGCAGCTTGATCCTCATGTGGATCCCCTAACAATTGGAGTGGGGGGTTGTCTCTGAAAGGAGGGGAGTGGGAGGCCACCACTGGGATGTAAAGTGAATTCTGAAAAATAAATATGGTGGCAGAAGCGAAAGGCTGAGCTTACCTCTTAAACCTCAAGTACCAAGCAGAAAGAGAATTCAAAACAGCACAAGGCTTTGGATTCTCGAAGCACACCTCCAGTAACAAACCTAGTCCTGTAGCATGATGTTATTATGCAGGTGAAGGCAGGTACAAGATAGAACGCGGCCTGTCATTGGACGAGAAGGAAGGATGGGAGGGAGAAAAGTTTTAGAAAAGGAGGAGAGTGGAAAAGATAGAGAGAGAGAGACAGAGAGAGACAGAGACAGAGAGACAGAGACAGAGAGACAGAGACAGAGAGACAGAGACAGAGAGACAGAGACAGAGAGACAGACAGAGACAGAGAGACAGACAGAGACAGAGAGACAGAGACAGAGACAGAGAGACAGAGACAGAGACAGAGAGACAGAGACAGAGAGACAGAGACAGAGAGACAGAGACAGAGAGACAGAGACAGAGAGACAAAGACAGAGATAGAGAGACAGAGAGACAGAGACAGAGAGACAGAGAGAATATGGAGGTGGATGTTAAGATTCCTCTCTGCACATTTATATGTTCTTATGAAAACTCTTAAGGGATGGATGTGTACAGGATTTTGTGTATCTAGATAAGCAAACTGTATGTTATCTAGGTGGGCAATTATATATTATCAATTGGATCAGAGGTTACTGTGTTGTGTGTTCTTTCACGTGGCAATTTAATTGAGTTCAAGAGAGTGTGTGGTGGCAGGACACTGGACCTGCCACGGAATTGGGATGTGTATGTCTGGCATGGTGGGAACCTGCCTTGAGAGCTAGACAGGTAGAAAGATTGTTGCCAGGCTCAGGGAGTAGCCATCAGCAGTGTGATATGGGATGGAGCTTAGTGGGTGAGACGTTTTGCTGACTGAGATGAAAATATCAAACAGATGTCATGGGGCACTATGGTGCTGGACACAGTGAGGGGTAAAAGAAAGCCTTATTTTAATTTTACTGCAACATAGTCCAGAAAGACCACACCTCCTAATCTTCCCCAAACACTGTCTCCAACTGGGAACCAAAAATTAAAATGCCTGAGACTGGAGGGGACATCTTATTGAAACCACAATGTAGCAATAATAATTCAAGGAAAAGGGTCATGAATTTGTCAAGGGGCAGAACTGGAGGGAGTAGAGGAAGGTGGGGAAATTATATAAATACATTACAAGGGGTTGGGGATTTAACTCAGTGGTAGAGCGCTTGCCTAGGAAGTGCAAGGCCCTGGGTTTGGTCCCCAGCTCCGAAAAAAAGAACCAAAAAAAAAAAAAAAAAAAAAACATGACGCTTGCATAAATACATTACACATAGCCTGGCATGATAGAACTTCTCTTTAATCCATGTACTCAGAAAGCAGAGACAGGAGGATCTCTGTGAGTTGAAAGCAAGCCATGTCTACACTGTGAGTTCCAAGCCATCTAGGGCTACATAGTGTGACTGTCTCAAAGAAAAATATAGCACACATATTTAAATTTTAATTATGTTTTTAAAAAGTAAAGAAAGTTCTGTTCCTTATAAATTTCTCAGCACATGGTATTGTATGATCACAGTGCATACAGACCATGACATAAGGCTTCCCTGGTGTCCAATCTGTCAACTCACAGGGCTGAAGAGAGAAGAGGCTGTGTTGGTAAAGAGCTTCCCTCATAAGCACAAAGACCTGAGTTCAATCCACATAAAGCTGGGAGAAACAGCTATGTCCACAATACCAGTGCCTTGATAGCAAGATGGGAGGCAGAACAGGGCATCCCTGAAAGCTCAGAGTTACAGGCCATCTTGGACTATGTGGCAAGATCCTGTCCCCAAAAAATACACATAAATGAATACGTGTGTGTATATATACATGCATATGCACATGCGTGCATGTATCATGCATACAGTGAGGTTTCCAGAATACCTTAATTTGTGTTTATAGTTGAAGCTTCTTCACCAGTAAGGCCCATGTCAGGCTTCATACCGGGCTCTTGTTATACTTTTAAAAATAAACATCTCAAACCAGGCGTGGTGGTGTGTGTCTATAATCCCAGCACTCAGGAGGATGAGGCAGGCCCACCCCAGAGTTTTAAGGCCAACTTGGGCTCCATAGCAACCCTGTCCCCAAGACAAGCAAACAAAAGCCTGCAGTGAAGTCAGTGAAGTATTTGAGAACATTGAGTGTTCCCCCACATCTCTCAGGAGCCCAAAGTGTGAGATATAGATTCCCAGCAAAGCAAGTGAGACAGGAGTCAGTCACATGAGTTACCAGGGAAATGTTAGCTTTCAGGAGAGAGAAGAAAGGGCTGGGAAGCCAGATCAGGGGCAGATCAAGCTCTAGCTCTAGAGCTCCCAACCACCACAAGTATGTGCATGCATCTTTCTCTCTCTCTCTCTCTCTCTCTCTCTCTCTCTCTCTCTCTCTCTCTCTCTCTCTCTCTCTCTCCTCCCCCTGTGTGTGTGTGTGTGTGTGTGTGTGTGTGTGTGTCCCAAAAAAAAAAGAGAAAGTAAATGGTTTCCTGCCCATGGAGACAATTCCAGAAGATCTGGGCTGTGTTCACTTCCTGTGTGCTTGGAAGAGAAGTTGGATGCTCCCATCTCAGCAGGTTCTTCTTGTTCTAGGCTCTCAGTAGCTTCTTTCCAGCCACCCTTCTTCTTCTTCTTCTTCTTCTTCTTCTTCTTCTTCTTCTTCTTCTTCTTCTTCTTCTTCTTCTTCTTCTTCTTCTTCTTCTTCTTCTCCTTCTCCTCCTCCTCCTCCTCCTCCTCCTCCTCCTCCTCTTCTTCTTCTTCTTCTTCTTCTTCTTCTTCTTCTTCTTCTTCTTCTTCTTCTTCTTCTTCTTCTTCTTCTTCTTCTTCTTCTTCTTCATGGTCTGTGCTTGGCCAAGAGCATTGCTCTCAAATCCCAGTCTGCTCTGTCACTAACTGTCTCCCTCATAGCCTTCGATTTGTCCCACTATTGGTAACCCCAGCTGTGGACACAAAGAGAACACATGCTTCTCCTGAGTCAGGTTGCAGATGCATTCACTCGACCAAGAAGTGTGGTCTGTGGCAGGGCTGAATCTAGAGCCCCAAAGGTTCATGGGAAGCCAGGTCAACCATCACCAGTTTTTCCCTCAAGCTTAAACAGTCTAATAAATTTGGAGACCTCACTGTTTACATGCTGGTTTATGTGACAAAAAGTTTGTATATGCATTTTTACTTTACTTGGGAGAATCCTCCCTACACTTACTACAAGTGTTTTCTAAACCAATCAGGAAACTTAGATGTCCCCCTTCTCCCTGGAGTCTAAGATTCCAGGTGCAGAATGAGACACAGAAACCTCTACAACCCCACTGTGACACTTGTTCTAGTCATAGTGTTTGTTTCTCTGTCACCACCCTCTACCATCCACAGGCAGCAAGGTTATGCTTGTTCACTGTGTCCAACAGCCAAACAACAAGTAACAACTTGGAACAATGCTTCCTGACCCTCTGGCTTACGACGTGCACAGGTACCTCCCTCCACTCATTACCTCTGGGAGGTGCTGCTGTACATCCATTTCACAGATGGGGAAACTGAGTCTCAGTCACTTGAATTCACAGTAACAGACCCAGAACCCAATCTCACACCGATTAACTACAAACTCTAGTTCTCACCCACTCCAGTCTCCTACCAGGTAGAAGCTTATAACGTGGGTATAGACCGTGGGAGAGCTGAGTTGCTAAATCCACGTTTTAAGACTTTTCAATGAGTCATGGCAGAATAAATCACCAGCACTCCTGTCCCCAAGGCTGTAGGGACAATATGAAAGATGGTGGCCTGGAGGCACTTACGGTCTAGATGTGAGCAAGAGTAGGAGACAGCACAGAGGCATCACAAATCATCTCTTAAGGAGAAGCCCAGAAGGCTCAGAATACACGCCTCGGTGGGCTTAACAACCTCACTGGAAGGCCCTACTTACCAGTAGGGGTGGGATGTCAGTCCCAAGTCAGAGCCCCTGTTTATGGAGTCAGTAAGTTGCCTGTCAATGAAGCTATTCTGGCAGGACAGGGTTGGAGGTACTACGGTATGGGAAGCAAGATGTGTAACTAACTCCAATCATTTCTAGGCTCCCTTAAATTACCTGAGAGGAAAATTCGCTTATGTGCAGTGTGGATAGGAACATTGACCAAGCCAGATAAGAGTTCCTGTACTTGTAAGGCTTGTATTCCAGTGGGAAGGTGGGCAGGTTAGTTTTTAATGTCAACTTGAGACTACACAGAATTGCCAGGAAGAGAGCATGAGCTCTTTAGTTTTTAATGTCAAGTCGATACAATCCAGTCGTCTGGAAAGAGAAAATATCAGTTGAGGAACTGCCCAAATCATATTGGCCTGTAGCGTGTCTATAAGGCTTAATTACCAATTGATATAGGAAGGGCCAGCCCACCATGGGCGGTACCATCCCCAGACAAGTGGGCCTAGGCTGTGTAAGAAAGCCAGTTGAGCAAACCAGGAGGAAGAAGTCAATAAGCAGTGTCTCTCTACTGGTTTCCACTTTAAGCACCCTCCCTGGGGACATGTCTGGCTTTCCTTGATGATAAGATGTAGCCCATAACATGAAATAAACCCTTTCCTCACCCAGTTACTTTTTTTGGTCATGGTGTTTATCACAGCAAAAGCAGACTAGAAGAATGGAAAACCATCAGTGATACTTCAGACTGTGAGAGGAGGCAGAGGTACAACTTAGAACACAGAAGAATGAGGACTAATATGAAAAGAAGGTTATTGGAACGGTGTGTGTAGACTCTGAAAACACCCCAATCCCCAAGGCTGATGCAAAAGGGAAGTCACCTTCCACCTGGTAGATTTTGCAAACAGAGTTGTCTGAGACAAAGAAACCCTGAAAAGGGCATCCACTAAGTACATAGACCTGAATGTTATTAGATAACTGTCTTCTGTGTGCCTTTAGTATTAAGAGTTGAGGGGAGAAAGGAAGAAGAAGCCAAGGAAGCTCCAGGTGACCCTCACGCCTGGATGAGTCTGAATAGCTGACGATACAGATGACAGTGATTGGCACTGATGCTCCAAGTGCTGGAGAGTCCAGGCTGTCGGGAGTAGGTATACTCCAGGGGATGGAAGCCAATGCTGGTACTGATTCCTAGTAGTTAACTTGCCTGGCTCTATCCTTAACTATGAGCATCTTGAGAAAGGACCAGGTCTTAGCCATCACTTTCGTCCTAGCACCTTCCTTGGTTGGTGCATGGGAGATGTTCAGCAAATATCTACTATACAGAAAAATGGAGGGATAGGCAGATGGACACACAAATACATCAAGTACCTATCCCCAGTTAGGGCTAGGCACTTATCAGTTGTTCAATAAAGAAGGGATTCCTTTTGACATGTAAATTGTAGGTTATGGGGAAATATGCATGCATTTTTGCTGTTGGCAGTGAGGACAGACTGACAACAGTTTCTATAAGGAAATAATTAAAAATATCTTTCAGGGGTATGGGAAGCTAGAGATGGTTCAGTGGCATGAGCACCCTTTGCTCCTGCAGAGGACCCTGGTTTGATTCCTAGCACCCACACCGTGACTCACAACCATCCGTAACTCAAGTTCCAGGAGATCCAATGCCCTCTCCTGACCCCCTCAAGCACCAGGCACGCACATGGTGCACAGATATGCCACAGATATGCATGGAAGCAAAATACTAACACACATAAAATTAAAAAGAAGTAAACCAAAAGAATGAAGAAAGAACAAAATAAACACAAACGATTTTAAAACAAGAAGAATCCCTGAGCAGAAGACTGTCTTAGGAGAGGTTGCTTCTGGACAACTGCCTGTAACTCCAGTTCTGGGGGATCTGGTGCCTCCGAACTCCATGGACACTTGTACTCATGTGCATATACATACATATAAGAATAAAATTAATCTCAAACAAAAAGGGGGTGAATGCCTTAGAACAGGGCTGGAGAGATGGCTCGGCAGTTAAAAGCTCTTACTGTTCTTGCAGAGGATCAAAGTTCTGATCCCAGCACATACGTGGTTGCTCTCAACCTCCCGTAACTCCGGTTCCAGGGAACCCAACACCCTATTCCGGCCTTCACAGGCACCAGAATGCACATGGAGCACAGACATACATTTGGGCACACATACATATGCATTAAAATAGTTTGATGTTTAAAGGATAGCTTTGTGACACCTTCCAAGAGATTTTTATCAAATAAAGACACTGTGCTGTTTTGGTTTGAGTCTAAAATGTTCCTGAAAGTCTTTTTGTGCCGTGGGGAGAGAGTGGAACCATCCGAATGTGGGGCTTAGTGGGAGAAAATGAGAGGGTGGGGCTGTGCACCTAAAGCAGATAAGAGGACCCTGATCGGTCCGTCTCTGTCCCGGTTTCTCTGTCTCTCCTCCCACCAAGTTAAGGTGAGCTAACCAGATCAGCTCTCTTCACGGTGCTCCCTCTGCCTTCCCACCATCTCAGAAAAAGTAAAGCCAACCAACCAGGAACTGAGATCTCTAAAATTAGGACCTGATAAGTTTCTCTTCCTTCAGGCTGACTTGTCTCAGGCCTTCTGTAACAGGACAGAAAAACGGACCAATATGAGTACAAAAGTCGCACACGTGGAACCTGGAGTTGGCTGGGTTCTGCCACTTCCTAAGTCCTCCATTGTGGGTCAGTTCCCTTACATCTCCGTATGATGTAAGGAAAAGAAATACCCAGCCCAGAGACGTATGGTAGAGTAAGACAGGACTCTGTTACGAGAGACCACATACATCTGCTGAGGCTCTGATGCTTATCTCCGAGGAAGAAATAGAACAGTGCTCACCCTCTGAGGGTTCCACAGTGCAAGCCAGACCCAGGGATGGGAACAGCGCCATTAACTTTTGTTGATTTGGCTACACCGTGGTGCTAATTACCTGAAGCATTATGCTGAATAGCCCTGTGAAGGAGGGGTTGGTTTGGGTGGTTTTGTTTGTTTGTCTGTTTGTTTGTTTGTGAGATTAGCATTTATATCAGCAGACTCTGAATGAAGCTGATGGCCCTCTCTGACGTGGGTGGACATCATCCAATCGATTGAAGACCTGATTAGGTCACAGAATAACCTCAGTGTGCCAGAGAAAGAACTCCATGGGCAGATGATATCTGGGCTCAAACAGCACCTCCTGCCTGTGTCTCCACCCAACAGCCCATTACCTCCCTAAAGCTTGAACTCAGCCTCCATAGTCCCAGGAAACATTTTCCTCGAAGCCATGGCTGTGTCTGTCTGTAGGACCCCAGCTCATCTAGGAATGGTAGCACCAGAATGAGTTGGATCCCTCCGTGTGGTCCACGTGGACCGAGTGTTGGAGAACATAGAGTTGGCTGCACCTTGAAGAGTGTGAAGAAAGGCTTCAGATGCGGAGCTGCACCCTCTACACCAAGTTCTTTCAGAAGATTCTCCCAAACATCACTGGCAAGACCACACGTGCTGCCTAATACTTGTGTGGGCTTTGAGCTGGCTTTCTCTGGACGATTCTGTCTGGCCATTCTGAGTTGTAATTGTAGTCAGCCATGTGACTGAAACATACCGTTCAGTTTCTCTGAGCTTCATCTCACTTCCTGCCAAACGATACTTCAAGGAGCCCAGGAAGGCGCTGGGTCCTTGAATCGATGGCTTTCCTATTGCTGTGATGACTCATCACGACCAGGAGCGACTGATATTAGAGCGGGTTTATTTTGGCTTATGGCTCCAGAAGGAGTCCACAGCAGCAAAAGGAAGCAGACAAGTCAAAGCCATGACTTTCTCAGCAGGAACAGGAAGCTGAGAGGTCACACCGTGAATCATTCAAAGCCCTCCCCTGTGACTTGCTTCCTGTGCCAGGACTGTACCTCCATAACCTTCCCCCCAAACACTGCCACCAAGTGTTCAAACACCGGAGCCAGTGGGGGACATTCTTATCCAAACCTTCTCACAGAACCTTTCAATTCTCTGCTGTTATCGAAATGATTCTGAGACTTGTGCCCTTAGGGGCCTGGGGTGACTCTCTGAAGACCTTTATCCCAGGAAGGGAGGCGGAAGTGGGTCTCGATGACAGCACGCACTCTTTAAACCGCTGTAAATAAAGGCAAGCATTGAACAATTGTAAGTAATCAACCAAAACTGTAACGATTACAAAACTGTCTACCCTGGACTTACCTAAAGAGATAGTATCTGCATTCTCCCGAAGGCACAGCTGAACACAAAGCCTAGAGAGCAGACGTCAGAGAGAGGCCTGGGGAAGACAGTCAGGTAGCCTCTCTCAGTGGTTAGAAACACTGGCCTGGAGCACCCGGAAATCCTCAGGCCCTTTCTGATATAATACAGAGAAGCAGGGAGTTAATAGACAGAAGGCGTCAGCCTGGTAGAGACCAGGACAATGCCCGTAGCTGGTGGCCCTGCGGCAAGTCACATGCTGTCCTTAGATGTGTGGAGCAAGACAAAAACCAGGGTGGCCTGGGCAAAGCCATTCCCTACCCCCCAGGGCTCTTCGCTTCACCCCAGGCTTGGCCAGACAAGGTTTGTTTTCAAAAGGCAGCTTTGTTGTTTACAGCTAAGGAAGAATGCCCCGTGGTTAGAAGAAACCAAATCCCAGAAGAATTCGATCGGCTGCTACATCCATTTAGAAGATTAAAAAAATATACTCAGCACATATTGTTTCCCTCTTATAAGGAGCAAACTGCTAACTAGAGCTCTCCAGTGCTGCTCTGTAAGTCTCAGGCCAAATTAAAGTCCATGGTCTCATTGGGGAATCAGAAAGTTCATATATCTAGTCTCAAACTGGAAAAGGAAAAAAGATTAGAAAATGGGAAAGCAAGATACCATGGGCTGGAGAGTTGACTCAGCAGATAAAGCCCTTGCTATAGAATGAGGACCAGAGTTCAGACCCCCCAAGACCCACAGAGAAGACTGGCAAATGTAGAGGCTTCTTTAATCCTAGAACCCAGGCGGCAGAAAGAAGGACTCTCTGGAGCAAGCTGGCTAGCCCGACAAGTGAGAATTGCTGTGCTCCGGGTTCAGCGACAGGCCCTGTCTCAATAAACAAAGTGGAGAGTGATTGAGAGAGACCGTCTGTGTCAACTTCAGGCCGTCACAAGTACCCACATGCATGTGTACACACAAAAGCTAATGAACACATCCTTGAATTAGTCAGAGCCTTTTGTGTCTCAGAGCCTGGCCTCTGTCCCACCCTTGGGGTCGGTTCTGCGCCCCTGCCTTCCCTAACTTGACGGATTTTGCCCATCAAATCGAGCGTTTTTTAGGAAGACTATAAAGAGACAGTAGAGAGTGTGAAACGTAGTAGGATCTCAGTATAGAGTTATCACTTCCACACAAAGGCCTGGCTCTTCTGTTTGCACCGAGGCGCGCAAACAGAAGGCGTCCGGTAATCGTTTTGTCATGCAAACCAGCAGCCTAAATTGAGATCAGAGGAACCGCAGCGCAGCGTGAGCGGTAAACAGCCCCTCGTCCTGTGCTACTGTGCTACCGTTTGGTTTCAAATTCAGCGTTTTCATCTTTATTTCATGCCCAATGAAGAAATGCCTCAAGTTTATTTACCAACTCGACAGTAATGTGCAGTCTAAGGGAAATAATCCTCACCAGGACCCGATTTGGTTGGAAAACGTTAAGTAATAAATCACTTTGTGTGGGGAAAAAAAATTTTTTTTGCTTTTAAATAAAGATGAGAAAGATAGTGGAGTTCATAAAACACACCAGTCAGATTGGTGCTTTGCCCTCGGCAGATCACTAGAAGCAAAGGGTCAGCTCGTCTCCATTTATCTCATACTGATGGAGGCTCCCTGGCCTTTGGAAGTGATCGATTACCTGTTGGTGCACAAAGCCAAAGGTTAAATGTATTATTGCATGCCACCGGCCAACCCTAACCTCAGGACGAACGTCATAAACAAAAATGGGAAAAGTAGAGAAAGGTCTGTGGAGGGACAGGCTTCAGTCTCCAAAGAATTACAAAAGGGAAATGATGCCCCCTACCGTCAGGAGCCGGACTCACAGCCGGACTCTGGAATCTGGGAAACAGCTTTACAAGGCAAAGCATACTTTGAGAATTGACAGTTCCCTTCAATCAGACTTCAGGCAAACTGAGCAACATAGTGTGCCTTTCTTCCCAACGACCTCCGAGCCGTGAAGACCTCTGTGTACAGTTGAATCTATGTTTTGCTGGAAATGAAGGGGAGGAAAGGTTTGAAGCCAGGATCCATTCTAACATGTCCATCCTCTTCTCTTAAAGATTGGCACACCCTGGTCTTAAACCTGATCTGAAAATCCAGGCTCCATTGGGAATTCCACTGCGATACATTTATTTGCATACAATTAAGAGGTACACTTTACCTCTTAAAGAGAAAAGAACCAGCTTGGCCCACACTTATGATCTTGGCACTCAGGAAGTGGGTACATGAGGATCACCGAATCCGAAAGGTTTTTAGTGATACCAGTCTGGGCTGTAGAGAAAAGACTCTGCCTTTAAAAAAAATCCAGGGCCCAAGGACTCATCCTCTAGACAACTGTCAATGTGGCCGTCTGGAACAGAATAGGCAAAACTGAAAACAGCCATCACCAGGGTTAACCATCTGCTTGATTTAAGGCTGCCTGTTTACCAAGTAACTCTGCCTAGCTGGGATTGTGTATTCTGACTACCCCCTCCCCCCCGTGGTCGAATCATAGTGAGAGATCTTCCACAATAAGCAGAAATCCCAAACCCACAGCACTATGACAATATCATTGAAGATAAAACTTGAGACTTGGAGGATGCTGTGATGTGATCTGACCTAATTCCTTGTGAATGACTCTTCATTCAAGGGCACAAAGTTCAGGAACCTTACACTTAGGAGAACACTGAAACCCAAGGAAGTCTTTAGGCTTTATCGGGTAAGCCAGACCTGAGGGCTGTTTGTTTTTGTTTGTTTGTTGAAATAGGGCCTTGCTATAGAACACGGACTGGCCTAGAACTCCCAATCTTCCTGCCTTGGTCTCTGGAGTGCTCTGGTAGGTCTGTGCCAGTGTGTTTGACTCTTTATTCATACTGACCTCGGTACAGGTCCCACTCTTTCGCATCACAGTACTTGGAGAAAATGTCAAGTCACATATCCTACTATGGGTCTGTCGCCTAGAGTTTCCATATAAGATTTGGTAACTAATTCCCTTTTAATGTTTGGCAATATTAAACAGAGTACAATGTGAAACTGCCACAGACATGTTAGTTTCTGAATTTGATCTTTCTCCATGGAGTCTGTGGCGGTTTGAATATGCTTGGCCCAGGGAATGGCACTGTGAGGACGTGTGGCTTTGTTGGAGGAAGCACGTTACTGTAGGGGTGGGCTTTGACCTCTTCCTACCTGCCTAGAAGCCAGTATTCTCCTGTTGCCTTCAGAACAAGGTATAGAACTCAGCTCCTCCTGCACCATGCCTGCCTGGATGCTGCCATGCCCCCTCCCTTGACGATAATGGACTGAACCCCTGAACCTGTAAGCCAGCCCCAATTAAACGTTGTTCTTTACGTTGCCTTGATCATGGTGTCTCTTCACAGCAATGGAAGCCCTAAGACAGACTCCATCGCTGATAGTGTAATAGAATATCTGACAGCATGCTATACAGCAGTAGAAGTTATCTAGGCTTTACATTCTAGAGGCCCGGGAGTCCAAGAGGATACTGCCAGCACTTGCCCAACACTGGAGAAGACCTTGTTCTGTATCCCATGTGACATGGCAGGAAACTGGAAAGAAGAAAGTGAGCTGAGTGCAAAGCCACACGCCTGTCATTCCTGCCCTCAGGAAGCTGAGGCAGGAGATTTATGAGTTCCAGACCAGTCTGGGCCATATGGAGAGACTCTGCTGAAGTGGAAACTTCTGGTTTCTTTGGAAACTCAGTTATGGTATATGATGTTTAGCTGGGGTTGGCAGGTGAAAGGATGTTTTGCTAGAGCAGACGTGTGAAAGAATACTGAGGCAGAGACACGTGAAAGAATGTTTTGCTGAAAAAGACACATGAAAGAATGTTTTACTGAAGCCTACAGGAGAGAGGAGGTTTTGCTGAAGCAGACACATGAAAGGACACATGATTTTTAGAAAGAGTATAAATGACCCTACAGACAGTGGGAGGAAACTATCACGTTGGTTTACTTTGTTCCACTCATGATGCCCAAGTATTGGTACACCCTGCCTTGTATTGATGACCTTGACTTGTCTTCACTCTGTAGAGAGTAACTCACCAAAGAACTTCTTGGGATATTCTGGTGGCTTCCTGCTGCTTCCACAAACTCAGGCAGATTGGCGGAGCCTTGTGGTTTCCTCTGGATCAAACTGCCGTTGCCGATTCATGAGCTGCTGATTAGTGTTGGTGTTTTGCTAGAGGACTGGACTTCTCTTGGTGACCGTTGGAAATAGCCCCAGAGAACTATTACTAAACAGGTCCACAGTCCCTGCTCCCTATTAACCTTTCCTCTCCATTACCTCTGCTGGGCGGTGGGCTAGAGGGAGGTAGAGGCGTTTAAGAACCCCTAATTGAAGTAGGTTTTGAAAAATCTAAGTCTACATTTTATCTATTAAAAAAAAAAACAAAGAAAAGCATACAAGAGAGATCAGGAGCAGTCTTACTTCGCAAAAAACCATCCTCGTGACAAGCCTGTACCTGTTAGTATGAGCACGCACTGTGGCCACAATTAACCTTCCCGAGGTGTGAGAGACAGTGACCCCTCTTAGTGACCTAACCCCTTCATGAAAGTCCTACCTCCAACTCCCAACTCTGCTGCCTGACATCACATTCCAACGAGAGCTCCAGAGGGCGAGCCCTATTCTGGTGGTGGCACTTCATTTAAGCTCCCTTTTTAATAATTTGCATACGTGCCTATATGTCTGTGTGTGCACCAGGTACATTTGCCTACAGAGGCCAGAAGAGGACATTGGATCCCTTAGATCTGGAGTTGCTGGTGGCTGTGAGCAACCATGTGGGTCCAGCAACACAAACCAGGTTTTCAACAAGGGCTCTCAATCTGAGACATCTTTTCAGTTCCACTTCTTAATTTTTAAATTGGATAATGTGAGCTCGCTCTAACAAATACTCCATATTATCTTAAACACTCGAAATGGCCAAAATGACCCATTCAGACCTGGTTACCATCCTCGGGAAGAAAAAAAAAACCTTGTATACACAAGCAGTGATGAATTTTTTTAATATTTTTACTCCAGTCCCCAAACTGCTGGAATTTAGTTAATCTAAAAGGCTAGAGGGGCAGCCTAGTGACAGATTGCCCAGGGTTTTGTTGTTGGTCTTAATGTCAACTTACCACAAATTAAAATCACCTAAGTGGAACCCCACTGAAGAATTGTCCCAATTGCGTTCGTGGATGTGGGAAGAACCACCTCGGTTGTGAGGGACTCCCTCTGGAAACAGTCCAGATAAAAGGAGTGTGCCAGATGGGAAAGTACAAGCCCTGTGGTTGCTTGGCCTTTCCTCTTGCCATGGAAAGGACTTAGGCTGCTGCTGCTGCTACTGCTGCTGCTGCTGCTGCTGCTGCTGCTGCTGCTGCTGCTGCTAATTTCTTCAATGATTCCAGAACCAGCATGTCCAGGCTTCCATCATGGATTAGGGACTAGCAGTTCTCCAAGAAACGTTTTGACCCCAGGTTGAGAGGGCTGAGGTTCACGACCTGATGAGCAAATACTGGTGGTTGGCCTCCCCTGTAAGAGACAGCCACTGTGGAACAGCTCCAACCACTGAGGCAACAGCCACCAAGACAGACAGCAATTGATTGATGAGTTCTCTGCCTCCTGGGTAAGACTCGGCTGTTGTCGCTATGTTAACACAATCTGACTTGATTGATTCATATATAACTCATGCCATTGGCTCTGTTCCTCTAGAGAACCCTGACAAATACACCCAGTATATGCAAGTCCTTAGTCCTGTCCCCAGCACCAGAGAAAAGGAGAGAGAGTATGGGAGAGAAAGCCAAGTTATTACATCTGAGCGTCATAGCACATACCTGCTATCTAGCCCCAGGAAGGGAAGATTGTGATTTGGAGGCTAACCTGGGCTAAATAACAAGACTAAATAACAGTTGTGGAAGAAAAAGTATCTAATGTCTGTTTGATTGTTGAAACTACTTATAATTGTGGAAATATTGTGTTCACTTAATACACATTTTTTATATTAAGAATTTCAAGATAATAATGAAACTCTAATTTATAAACCCCAGTAAACTGAGAGTTACCTTGTGACCAGCTGGGACATCATGAAAGAACCCATCAGGCACAAATAAAGATATCCAAAACCTATGCTGGTTTGTTGGGGTTTTCACCTAGAGCTGTGCCTTCACAGACATGCTTATAGCTATTTGCTGCTCTCTTCCTGAAGTGAACGTCTTGCTCCCTCACTGGAGCCTACAAGGCCCTCTACAGCCCTAATCACATCACCCATCCCTTTCCCAGGCTCCAACTAGCCAACCTCAGATTTCTCTATAGCTCCTCCCCAACCCAGGACTTTCACATGTTACTTGTTATCTCTGCCTAGAACCTACATCTCTTCAGTTTTCTCCTAAATACTCTCCAAGCTCACCACTCTCAGGACACCTCTAACAAGCCAGTCTACAAGGATCTCTACACTCAGTGCTTTGTTCTGCATTTTCTCCTCTGCACTAACACGGTCAGGATGATGCGGGGAGCTGGTAGTCATCCCTCAGTAAGTCATAATTATGCCTGCTTTTTCTTTGTGGCTTGTTTCACAATTATAAATAGGTTTCTATGTGCATTTACCCCCACAGGACTATGGACTCCATGAATCCAGACAGCGGGTCTTGTTTTGTTTACTCGTTCTGTATACCTGATGCCTGCCACGATCCCTGGGGATACGGACGTGTTGAGTTAGAGTATGGATTCCCGCTGGGAGAGAGCACAGGAGAGAATCCACATCTAGGTGTTGGAAATTGAATATGAATGAGTATAAAACACTAGTGTGGAAATGCATTTTATCTACTTCCTTGTAGTGTCTTGATAAAAAAATGGCTCCCACATAGGCCCATAGGCCCTCCACGCTGTTAGGAGGTGTGGCCTTGTTGGAGTGGGTGTGGCTTTGTTGGAGGAAGTGTGGTCACTGGAGGTGGGCTTTTGAGGTCACAGATGCTCAAGCTCTGCCCAGAGTCTCACTCTCTTCACACAGTTGTAGAACTCTCAACTACCTCTCCGGCGCTATGCCTGGCTCTGTGCCAGCGAGCTTCCCACCAAATAACAGTAATGCATTAAACTTCTGAACTGTAAGCCAACCTTACTTAAATGTTTTTCTTTTATAAGATTTGTCGTGGCTGTTGTGTCTCTTTACATCAGTGAAAACCCCAAGACATTCCTCTTGCGGCTCATATCTGTAAGCACACCCTTCTGTCTTGTCATCTCCCTTTTCCTTGTCCCTTTCTGCAATTGACTCTTCCTCCAGCCCTCCCTGTTTCTCTGGCTTTTGTATCAAGCATCTGGTAAACGATGTGAAGGTTAGTTAATCTTGCTGCTGCTGTTGCTGTTGTTATTGCTGCTGCTGTTGTTGTTGTTGTTGTTGTTGTTTTTGGATTTTGTGGAGGAGGAATTGGTTTGTTTTATTTGTTTGTTTTTGTTTTTCTTTTGGTTTTTTGTTTGTTTGTTTTTTGTTTTGTTTTGTTTTGTTTTTTGAGACAGGGCTTGTCTGTATAGCCCTGGGTATACTGAAACTCAATCTGTAGACCAGGCTGGCCTCAAACTCACCGAGATCCACCTGCCTCTGCCTCCTGAGCACTGGGATTAAAGGTTAATCTTCATTATTAAGTTGGGTAGATTTAACATCTCCTAGGAGACTGGTGAGACATACATCTAGGCTCGTCTGTGAAGGTGTTTTCAGAAAGAATTTCCTGAAGAGCAAAGACTCACCCTGAATGTGAGCCGTACTTCCCATGTGAGGGGCCCAGATAAATTAAGAGGGAAAGAAGGAAACCATCACAGTGGTGATATCCCCCTTCCTCTTCTCTCTGTCTGCCATGACACCATACTTTGACCTGCTCTGATTTACCACACACAGACCCCATGATAGACTAACACATCTGAAATCACAGTCCTAATAAATCCTTCCTCCCTTAAGTTATTTCTCTCAGGCACTGTGTCAAGATGATGAGGAAGCTAGCTAGTACAGTAAGAGCATAATATATCTTAGTCAATAAATTCTGCGACAGATAGACGTACGGACAGACGGACAGACAGATAGATATTAGGTGAACAGGAAAATAGATGTGGCACTTCTTCCTTTATGGGAAGGAAGTGATTTCTTGATCACTCCGAAACATCTAACCTGATGTTGCCCTAACCCAGTGAATACCGACGAAGCTTCTCTCTGTGAAGTTTACTTACAGACTCCACATGACTCCAGCCTGATAGGCTTGTGACAGTGCCCCCCATCCACCCCTGTCTAGGCAGCCTCTCCATTACACCTAATAGCAGCCTTGAAATGGAACAGCTTCACTCTTCAGAGGGACGTGCAGGGAGTCTCTCCCTCTCTGAGCAGCAAGTACACGATGCCAAGACACCCGGCTTCTATAAATATGTCTTTCTAAATGTGAAAGGGTTAGAGCAATTTCCAAAGGTCTCTGCCTCGAAGGAGCCCTCGAATGATATTTAATTGAACTACTTTTACTTTGAGAATCAAAGGAACCAAAATGTAAAAAAAATGGAAAGGTTTCTCAGTTTTCTGTCAAAACACAGGACTCTAGATAGAATAATGGAAAGGGGATTTCCTGCTATTAAACCTGCAAAAGTGGGCATAAACAGCTCAGCCAAGCAGAACCAAGCATAGGATTTTATAAGGTGATTGGAAGAAAAAGGATCTTCTTTTAAACTCTATTCTCAAGCCGTTAACAACTGTTGGAGGCGCCTTTGCTGATTAAAAATTGCTAGTAATCTCTCTCTATTGGCACTGAACATTGAACGTTAAATAAAAGCATTAAATAAAAGTCTGTCTACTACAGAGTTAGTATTAAGTTCTTGCATAAGATCTGCGCGGCGTTTTGTGAGCAGAGGAAAATGGGTTTTGTAAAGAGGTAGGAGAGGGGCGCACCTGAGGGACACAAAACTCTAAAACGAGCAAATGATCGGTTCGCTGCTTTGCGTCTGTACAAACACAGATGAAAATTGGTGTGCGCGACATCCAAGTCATATCGAGAAGGTACCAATTAAGTCCTTCGATGTGTCCAGATCATCGGTGTGATTCTTAATGTGGTCCAGTAGTCTCTAAGGATACAGAGCATAGGGGGCTGCTGGGGGCTAAAGAGAAAGGGTAGGTGCATGGGAGAGGTTCATTACCCCAGAGGCAGCCACCAGGGCCCCCATTTGTTTAGACCACGAGGTGAATAGTGCCCCCTAGAGATCTGCAGTGGTGTGTACCTGTGTCATGCTGTCTTCTGTTGGGCCACGCAGCAGGGGGAGAGCCCTTCAGTTTGAGAAGAATCCAAACCAAAGAAAGTCAAGACACCAACCCCCCATTACACAGGGAATTTTTGGTTCCTCTTCCCCACTCCATGGACCTCTTTTTGGCCTTCTGGCATGGTGCTGATAGTCGCAAGCAGTGATGACGGTGACCACTATTTACTATTGTTCCAGGGTGCCTCAGTAGAAACGGGCAGAATCTAGTATACACTCACTACTGGTCACACATATACCCCAAGCACAAACGCAAAGCCAATACCTCTGTGATGCATATAAGGATTGGCAGTGGGCTAGGCTGGGGTTCCTGTAGGGCCTATCCAGCAGCCATTAAATATCTACTTCAGAATCAGAATGCCGCCAGTGTCCTTGGACACAGAGTCTGTTTCCAGCATTCATGTCAACAGCTGTGAGCTCCCATTGTACTGCCAGCAAATCTGTTGGCTGTAGTTTAAGGGGGTTCCCTGGGCTGTGTGCAAAGTTACCCTGTGAAGCCCCCTTTCCAGCTAACCCTACCTTGCTTTGCCACCTGAAGACCACCACTCAACAGGTGGGACACAATCAGAAAGGAAGGAATGTTCCAGATGGAACTTTAGCTCTGCCTCCCAGATAACAGGGATCAGTCCCTACATAGTGACTTTTAGGAGCTAAGGATGTTAGAACTCATCTTTGCCATTGTCTTAGTTACCTTCTCAATGCTGTGATAAAATACCTTGACAGAGCAATGGATGGGGGAAATGGTTTATTTTGGCTCACAGTTCTAAGAGACATAGTCAATTGTGGTAGAGAAAGAGAGGCAACGGGAGCAGGAAGGAGAGAACAGGGAGTGGGACTGGGCTATAAATCCCCAAAGCCCACCCCTGGTGACCCACTTCCTTCTATGACCCACTTTCTTCTAGGACCCACTTCCTTCTGAAGGTTTCAAGTTCCCAAATACCACTACCTCCTGGGGACCAAGTACTCAAATACAAGCCTATGGTGGGCATTTCTCATCCAGACAACAGAAACAAAGAAAGGGCAACTGAGTCGTTAAGGTCACCAAGCAATTTGACACAGCTTCTCTGAACCCACTGTGGTGGTTAATCTTCTCTGTCAACATGGCTGGATTTAGAATTACCTGGGAGACCACTGAGCGCATCGATAGGTGTGTCTGTAAGAGAATTTTCAGAGAGCACTCACTGATGCGGGAGGATCCACCCTGCAAGTGACTGGCACCATCCCATCCACCAGAGACCCCAGACTGAATAAAAGGGAAGGAAGAAGAAAGCCAACTGAGGTCCAGTGTTCCCTTCTTTATTTCCTAGATGGTGGTGACATGCCAAGCTCCCACTGCCAAGACGCTCTGCCCAAGCAAGTCCTGTGAGCATGGACTCAACGGAAACAATCCCGGCTTCTTCCTCTGGTATTGTTTCTGTCAGAGAGTTGCATTACTTAACGTGGGTACCATGCTGAGGCAGGAAAGAAACAAGTGGCAACATTGTTCTATTGCTGTGAAGAGACACTGACCAAAGTAACTCTTACTAGAGAGAGCAGTTAATTGGGGCTTGCTTACAGTTTTCAGAGGTTTGTGATCCAGTGTTCTGCCTCTCCTCAGGCAGTGTCTGGATTCACAGCAGACACTGCTGCACACCAGGTCGAAAAGGGAAAGTGAAATCCAGGACTGGCAGGATTCCGGTCTGGTTGGCAGTGAGTGGGGAGTGCCGAAAAGAGAGGCTCTCTTCTGGAGTCTCAGTGTGTCACTCTTTTAATCAAAGGCCTTCCCCAGTGGCAATCTCTAATGAAGCAGCTCTTTGGGACTCTTTTAGCTTGTTCCTATTGTTTTATTGGGGATGGACTTAGACGAATTTGCTTTATTTGGGCGAACCAAGGATTATATAACTTGGGGGAAGGACATGAGAATGTTCAGGAAGGGAGGAAGGTCATTGGCTGAAGGCTAAGGTTTTGAGATGCCTGGTTTGCATGGAGAGGCTTTCCAGGTGCTGTGCTATATGACTGGGTGCTACAGTCCCCTCAGTTGGGTGCAGTGGTTAAGTTCCAGAGCAGGCATTAAGGCAGAGAGGGAGCACCCCACTCCTGCTGTCTCAGACCTCTGAGATTCCTGGGATTGAGCACGCTCCTCCTCGCCAGTTCTTATGCCCATCTTATGCACGGACCACTTGACTTACAGAGGTTTAGTCCATTATCATCGTAGTGGGAACACGGTGGTGTGCAGCCAGACATGGTGCTGGAGAAGAAACAGAGCTCTACATCCCAATCGTCTGGCAACAGGAAGAGAAAACAACTGGACTGGGCTTGGGTTTTTGAAATTTCAAAGCCCCAGTGACACACTTCCTTCAACAAGGCCACACCTACTCCAATAAGACCACCCCCTGATGACTAGGCATTCAAACATATGAGCCCCTGGGGGCCATTCATATTCGAACCATCACACCTTTCAAACCTTAATCCTAGCCCGGAAGCATAACACTAACTTATGAAACCTTACGTTGGTGTTGTGGGACACTGGGCATGGTGGTGGCGCATACCTGTGATTCCAGCATTCAGAAAGTGGGGGCTGGACCATCAGAGCCTCCTGTACTCCAACTACATAGTGAGACTGAGGTCACCTGAAACCTGGTGCCAAAAACGAATGCACGAGAGCTGGTGGCACGTGGTGCACATGCTGGTTGGTTTCGTCAACTTGACACAATCGGGAATCACTTGACAGAAGAGCGGCTGAGACTGTCGGTGGGGTGTTGTCTTGAGTATGTTAATTGTGGTAGGAAGACTTGTGAATTGTAGGCTGCACCTTGCCCTGGGCAGGGAGCTATGGGTGTGTAAGACTGGAGAGCTCACACGCATGGACGTTGACTCCTTGTTCTCTGCTCCTAACTGTGGGTGGAATGTGACCAGAGTTTTCAAGCTCCAGGACCCTGTCCCTGTGACTTCTCGGCCGTCATGGCTGTAGCCAGAAACAGTGAGCCAAAGAAATTCTCCTTCCTTCAGTTGTTTTCTTGGTGTATCTTACTGCAGCAACAGAAAAGGAAATTAAGATGCCCTGCAAGGCTAACAGTTTGAGTTCAGACATGTCCACATGTGCACACAGCATATGCAAGCCCTCTCTCTCTCTCTCTCTCTCTCTCTCTCTCTCTCTCTCTCTCTCTTCCTGTGCACAGGTAATAAATGAAATTAAATTTAAAAGAAAATTAATAGACATTTTAAAACTATTTACAGAATGGAGAGCCTCCTTTTATCCTACAGGTATGGTGGGAGCAGAAGGGCACAGTAACTGCCCTCTCCAGCTCCTCCCTTCTCCTCCACCTTCCTCAGCCCCTCCCCTCCTCCTCCTCCACCTACCCCAGCTCTTCCCCTCCTCCTTCATCCTCCCCAGCTCCTCCCTCCTCCTCCACCTACTCCAGCTCCTCCCTCCTCCTCCTCCAGCTTCTCCAGCCCCTCCCTCCTTCTCCCACCTTTCCAAACTCCTCCCCTCCTCCTCCTCCTCCTCCTCCTCCTCCTCCTCCTCCTCCTCCTCCTCCTCCTCCTCCTTCTATGCCCTACCTCTGCCCAGTTTCCCCTTCTGCCCCACGCCACCCCCCAGCCCACCACTCCTCTTCTCCCAGAAGAAAAGGCCTCTTTGTCCTGCAGAGGACAAAGCACGTTAGTGTGCGGTAGTAATGGGAAACAAGAAATACCCAGGCTATGTTCTATTTCGGGGACTCCACCTTTGCATAGAAAACATCGAGGACTAAATAAAACTATCTTCCTTTTTCCTATTGCCCAGTACGTGCTTTCAGTGGAAACACAAAATTGATTAGTAAAATTTTCTGTCATGATGCCTCATTTAAACACACAGAAGAGGAAAATTTTGCTTCGACCCATAGAACTGGAATGAAGCCTAGAAAGGAGGCAGCAGACACACAGAGTTTTGTCCAGGACGCCACAGCAAATCAAGGGCAGGAAAACAGTTTCTGCCGAACCGGATGCTAACCGTAATCATAGCTACCATGGAGATAGAGGCAGCCAAAGGCAACATGTAAATAAACAGCAGAGACCGCTCAATGACACCTCACCTTCAAACCAGGCTGTGGAGCACTTGACCCACAGAGCTCAGTGTGCCCACCCCTCTGTCCTCACCCTCTGACACCTGCACATCCAATCATCTCGGGCGCTTTCACCTCGGCCTGGAACATCTTTCGTATGGCAACACCGGCACGCAAATCCAAAGGTGGTAATGACTTCGAGAAGAAGCAACATAGCCAATTTTTGATAACCCGATGCAGAAGGGAAAGCCTTTATGACTCATCCACACTGTCAGGACAATCTCCACCCTCGAGTTTCCCACAGTGTCGCTCTGAATAACAGGTATCAAATGCGATCCTAGCTACAGAATTAGCATGCCGCATCCCATCACCTACTCCCCACATTTCTGCCCCACAAACAAAACCAAACAAAACAAAAGCCCCAGGCAGCAGGCTCAGGGTGACAGCGTGAGAATAACTTGTCATCGTGGTAACGGTCTAACTGCAGATAAGTGTCTGCCATAATGAAAACTGGTCTCTTCTGTCTCAATTTATTTTGTCAATAAACCAAAGGAAGCCGGGATGTGTCTTCCGACACCACTGCTTGCACACAGAACAGGAACGAGAATTCTAAAACGAGCCTCATCATCAGATGACTAAATATTTACATTAAAGAAGAGTCTCTTCTGGAAGCTATCCCAGGTCCGCTATGCTCCTGCTAGAACACCTGCAGCTTCTGTAACTAATTAAGGAACTCCAAAAAAGCACATTTAAAAGGGTCTCCGCAAACAGATGCACACTCCATTAATTAAAAGCCAGAGCAATCACCCAGGCTGTAATTGGAAAATGTGCTTCTCTCCGTTTTAAGGCCATCGTGGTTGTTTGCAGATGCTTTCTGATGGTTTCTCAAAAGACCAAGAAGACTAGCAGCAGGTTCTGGCTGCCTCTGGCCAGTGGGGCAGATGTTTGGGAAAGGTTGGAAATTCAGGGCAAAATCACCCAGGCTCCTTAATTAGCTCCTCTGCCCCTCTCGAAGGAGCCCTGCTAATGAGAAAGGGATCTTTAAAAGCCGAAAAGGGAAAGTGCATGGTTTTGCTACTGAAGATGAAAAGATAGATTGTCGCAAAGCAGCCCACATCTCTAAGATGGGAGCACACAGGTCCAAGTATATGTAGAGCTAGGTAGCCACCGAGTCCCCTCTGCTGACCTTTAGCTGAGTAACGGGGTCTGCAGAGCCCGTGTTGAGAGTGGAAAGATGACAGAGAAGGGGAATTGGGTAAGGGAAAATGAAACAGATTCCCTGGCAATCTCCTATACCCTCCTTTTGGGGTGCCAGGAAAAGGTTTAGGGGAACCTCCAGGTGAGATAAGGTTCCTTTAGGGCAAGTTATCAGTATCTCGGGGTTAATTGACGCCTTAAATTATTGTTTCTCACCAAAAATCTCCCGTTCATCCATCTTCCCTCTGGGGCAAAGCTGAGCCTCTGCAAATTGACTTTCCTTTACCAGATGGTTTCCTACTGCTGACAAGGCATAGCAAAGCCTGGGTGGAGAAGGGATGTGGCCTCTGCGTGTGGCAATGGGAGGGCGTGGGCCTTTAAGAGGGAGAGCTCTGACAAGGTTTCTTACTGCCTTCCAAAAGATTGTGAGGCTCCAGCCCCTCTGGAGCCACTTCCTGTTTTTCAGGATGTGATTTCTTCTTTCCCTCTCCCATAAAGTCCTCACCAGAGCTCAGTTATTGATGGCACAATATCGCTGGCTCTCTAGAGCTGTGACCTAAATAAACTTCTTTCCTTTATAAAGTAAGCACGACTGGCTGTGGTGAAAGCTTTTAATCCCAGCACTTGGCAAGCCTTAAAGGCAGGAGGATCCCTGAGAGTATGAGGACAGCCTGGTCTGTGTGGTGAATTCTAGGCAACCAGAGCTCCACAGTGAGACCCTGTCTCAAACAGATAAGGTAACTTTGCCCTGGGCATTTCAGTACAGGGACAGACGGTGCCCTGTATCTTAGACCTTACACCCTCACACTCATTAGCATCATATCTGGACAACACCAGCTTCATCATTGTTGGACTTTACCCCGCTGTCCGCCCCCACAGTCTCCTGCTCCTCTCTAACTGCAACTCTGCCCTCATGGTTGACATGGAAGCTTCTGGTTGTATCAGGTGAGGCAGACGTGTAAGCTCTCACCTACTGCTCCCCACCATAATGGCCATGGACTAACTCTCTGAAATTGTAAGCAGATCCCCATTCAAATGCTTTCTTTATTTTTATTTTTATTATTATTATTATTAGTAGTAGTAGTAGTAGTAGTAGTAGTAGTAGTAGTATTCATTCCATTTATTTACATCTCAAATGATATCCCCCTTCCCAGTTATCCCCATCCCACATCTGCCCTCTCCCCTACCTTTTGCCTGTATAAGAATGCTCCCCCCACCCACCCACACTCTTCGGTCCCACTGATCCAGCATCTCCCTACGCTAGGGTATCAAGCCTTCCAGGGACCAAGGACATCCCCTCCCATTGCTGTCAGGCAAGGCCATCCTCTGCTACATATGTGTCTGGAGCCATGGATCCCTCCAGGTACACTCCTTAGTTGGTGGTCTGGACTCTGGGAGAATTGGGTGGTCAGGCCAGACTATGTTGTTCTTCCAATGGGGTTGCGATCCCCCTCCTCTCCTCCAGTCCTTCCGCCAGCTCCCCCACCAGGTTCCCTGAGCCCAGTCTGATAGTTGGCTCCAAGCATCCATATCTGCATTGGTCAGTTGCTGGCGGGACTTCCTCAGGACCTGCCACACTAGGTTCCTGTCAGCAAGTGCCTCTTGACCACAGCAAGTGTTGGGTTTGGTGTCTGCAGATATGATGGACCCCCAAATGGGGCAGTCCCTGGTTGGCCCTTCCTTCAGACTCTGTTCCATTTTTTTGTCCCTGTTCTTCCTTTGGACAGGAACATTTCTGGGTTAAAAACTTTGAGATGGGTGGGTGTCCCCATCCCTCAACTGGGGGCCTTGCCTGGAGGAGGTCTCTACAGGATCTGTCTCCCCCTTCTCTGTGCATTTCAGCTAAAGTCATCCCTGTTGGGAGCTGGAATCCTCATGTTCCCCTGGTGTCTGGAACCCTCCTGTGGCTGTCCCCAGTTCCTCATCCCCCTGCTGCATTTTTGTTCGATTTCCTGCCCCTCTGTACCTCTCTCACATCTTTTCCAGATCCTGATGAAGCCACCCTTATTTCTTCCCCCTTCTTTCCCCCTCCCCAGTCCCAGTTCCCTTCCACCTCCCACAATTGTCCTGTTCCCCCCTCAATGCAGGACTGAAGTATCCACACCCTGGTCTTCCTTCTCCATATGTTCTGTGGATTGAATTATAGGCACTGTGGGCTTCTGGGCCAAAAGATTGCTGGGCTCCAGCCCCCCGGAGCCTTATTAGTGAGTGCACACCATGTGTGTTCTTTTGTGTCTGGGTGACCTCAGTCAGGATGATATTTTCTAGTTCCATCCATTTGCCTGCGAATTTTATGATGTCATTGTTTTTGATAGCTGAGTAGTACTCCATTGTGTAGATGTATCACATTTTCTGTATCCATTCCTCTGTTGAAGGGCATCTGGGTTCTTTCCAGCTTCTGGCTATTATAAATAAGGCTGCTATGAACATAGTGGAGCATGTGTCTTTGTTGTATGTTGGAGCATCTTTTGGGTATATGCCCAGGAGAGGTATAGCTGGGTCCTCAGGTAGAACTATTTCCAATTTTCTCAGGAACTGCCAGACTGACCTCCAAAGTGGTTGTACCAGCTTGCAGTCCGTCCAGCAATAAAGGAGTGTTCCTCTTTCTCCACATCCTGGCCAGCATTTGCTGTCTTTTGCGTTTTTGATCTTAGCCATTCTGACTGGCGTGAGGTGGAATCTCAGAGTTGTTTTGATTTGCATTTCCCTGATGACTAAGGATGTTGAACACTTCTTTAAGTGCTTCTCAGCCATTTGAGATTCTGCAGTTCAGAATCCTCTATTTAGCTCTGTACTCCACTTTTTAATAGGGTTATTTGTTTCACTTAGTCTACCTTCTTGGGATCTTTGTATATTTTAGATATTAGTCCTCTATCAGATGTAGGGTTGATAAATATCTTTTCCCAATCTGTGGGTTGCTGTTTTGCCCTATCGACAGTGTCCTTTGCCTTACAGAGGCTTTGTAATTTTATGAGGTCCCATTTGTTGATTGTTTCTCTGAAAGCATAAGCCATTGGTGTTCTGTTCAGGAAGTCTATTTTGTTGGATATTGGAATGGCTACTCCACCTTGTTTCTTGGGACCATTTGCTTGGAAAATTTTTTCCCATCCTTTTACTCTGAAGTAGTGTCTGTCTTTGACTCTGAGGTGTGTTTCCTATATGCAGCAAAATGCTGGGTCCTCTTTACGTATCCAGTCTGTTAGCTTGTGCCTTTTTATTGAAGAATTGAATCCATTGATGTTGAGAGATATTAGGGAAAAATGGTTGTTGCTTCCTGTTATTTTTGTTGTTAGAGGTGGAATTATGTGTGTGTTTCTCTTCTTTTGGGTTTGTTGCAAAAATATTAATTTCTTGCTTTTTCTTGGGTTTAGTTTCCCTCCTTTTGTTGGACTTTTCCTTCTATTATCCTCTGAAGAGCTGGGTTTGTGGAAAGCTATTGTTTAAATTTGGTTTTGTCTTAGAATAACTTGGTTTCTCCATCTATGGTAATTGAGAGTTTTACTGGGTATAGTAGCCTGAGCTAGCATTTGTGTTCTCCTAGGGTCTGTATGACATCTGTCCCGGGTCTTCTGGCTTTTAGAGTCTCCGTTGAGAAGTCTGGTGTAATTCTGTTAGTTCTGCCTTTATATGTTACTTGGCCTTTTCCCTTACAGCTTTTAATATTCTTTCTTTGTTCTGTGCAATTGTTGCTTTAATTATTACGTGACGAGAGGAATTTCTTTTCTGATCCCATGTGTTTGGTGTTCTGTAGGTTTCTTGTATGTTTGTGGCATTTCTTTCTTTAGGTTAAGAAAGTTTTCTTCTAATTTTGTTGAAGATGTTTGTTTGGCCCTTTGAGTTGGGAATTTTCACTCTTTTCTATACCTATTATTCTCAGGTTCAGCCTTTTCATTGTGTCCTGGATTTCTTGAATGTTTTGAGATAGGGGCTTTTGGCTTTTTGTATTTTCCTTGACTGTTTTTTTTTCTTTTTTTTTTTTTTTTCAGAGCTGGGGACGGAACCCAGGGCCTTGCGCTTGCTAGGCAAGTCCTCTACCGCTGAGCTAAATCCCCAACCCCTCCTTGACTGTTTATGTTGGTGTCCTCCATTCTATCTTCTGCCACCAAGATTCTTTCTTCTATCTCTTATATCCTGTTGGTGATGCTTGTATCTGTGACTCCTATTCTCTTTCCTAGGCTTTCCATCTCCATGACTGACTCCCTTTGGGTTTTCTTTAATGATTCTATTTCCATTTTTATATCCTGGACCATTTTGTTCAATTCCTTCACCTGTTTGATTGTGTTCTCCTGTATTTCTTTAAGTGAGTTATTTATGTCCTCTTAAAGTCCTCTATCATCTTCATAAAATGGGAGTTTAGATCTGAATCTTGCTTCATAGGTATGTTGGGGTATCCAGGACTTGCTGTGGTGGGAGAACTGGATTCTGATGTTGCCAAGTCAAATTGGTTTCTGTTGCTTATGTTCTTGCGCTTGCCTCGCGCCATCTGGCTATCTCTGGTGTTATCTGGTCTCCCTGTCTCTGATTGGATCCTGTCCTTCCTGTAATCCTGTGAAGCAGGGTGTGTCAGAATACCTAGGGGGGTCAAGTTGCAACTGGGGTGTAGGCTGTGCAGTAAATCCCTGAGGATTTAATTCCAGATTTAGTCTCCCAGGCGGTAGGAAAGTCCCATGAGGTCTATAATACTGGTAATAAATATATACACAAATAAACAACAGACTAAATTTGTCCATTTACACTTTTAACCTGGATGACAATATGGGGGGGGGGGAACGACAACAACAAACAAAACAAATAAGCAAACAAAACAAAACAAAACTCCAAGAACCTTCATACAAACAAGACTTTTCTGAACCAAGTGAACTATGAGCCCAGAACTTTTGTTTTTTTTTTTTCTTTAGAGTTTTTTGAGAGAGACATTTCCTTCACCCAGGGCAAAGAAATAAACTCAGAGGTATTCCTAGTAGAGACTAGCATTCCAGTATTGCAGGACTTGGTCTCAGGAAAAAAACAAGGAGC
Source organism: Rattus norvegicus (assembly GCF_021556685.1). Taxonomy (NCBI): domain Eukaryota; kingdom Metazoa; phylum Chordata; class Mammalia; order Rodentia; family Muridae; genus Rattus; species Rattus norvegicus. Next base: position 34,696,638 of record NC_141552.1, read on the forward strand.
AATAGGCTCAAAGCCCAGCAGAGTTGAATTGCTAAGCAACCCCTGGCAGCCCGGTGGAAGGCAAGAAAAAATGCCCCTAAACCATCATACTATCTGAAGAGTTCTCTGACTCGGTGACTGGGACACCTCCCTTATTCTGGAGGCCCTCCATATCTTGTCTCTCCCCTTATTATCATGGGAAACTCACTTTCAAGTCTGTTGTACTCCTAACTACAGTGCATCCTCAAGACCTAGAATAAACGAATTTCGTTAGCCTGCCTTGCACCCCATCCAGCCATATGGGTCTTAGGGACTTCTTCCCCTTTCTTGTATTCCTGCACTTGCCCCTCCCAGACAGGTTAGAGATCTTAAGATCTCTCACTCATCCTTCCACTCTCTGTGACCCCTCCCTGAGCCATGCCCCACTGCCTGGTGGCTCAATGTGCTAATGGTCTTGGAAACTCTCTATGTGGCTATCCCAGCAGGAGAAGAGGGCTCTGGCTCTGTCTACCATCTGCTGCTCTGTGCTCCCACCACTCTATGCCCGCCACAGGCCGTCAGACTAGAAGTCTCAAGACCTTCCACTCCCCCAATCACTTCTGCTACCCTGAACACTCACCATGGCTGAACAGGGTACAAGAGTCTGGGACTCCCCATGTATACCACAGGCTTGTCCCAGCCAGGCATTTTAGAGGCGCCTGATGCACACTTCTTCCACCTTGTCCTCAACTGAGTGGTAAAGCCAGAGTATGTGATCCCGTCCCACACCCAGACCACACACCTGCCCCAACTGGGGAAGCCAGAGGGTATCTGATCCAGCCACACCAGACATACATGACTAGTACACCATGAGCACCCTGACTTATGAACTTGGGAGTCATGGCCCTGGTACACACTCCTATAACACTGCTCAACTCAGGATCACGAGATCAGAGAACACATGGAACTACCAGCTGTAGCATAAACCCCAACCATACTGTACTAACTCTGGTTTATGAGGCTAGAGGCCATGCCAGCACTGTAGATAAGCCAAGAAACCTTCCATTTCTCCATCCATGAGCCAACACTGAGTGTCTATACTGCTAGAATCCAAGCAACTCTGAGGTGAACCAATACAAGTACCAAGCAGAGGAAAAGCAAACACTGAAGCAAATGCTCACTCAACACAGGCATCATAGAAAGACTTAACTAAAAAGCCAGGCTCAGATAGGGAAGTCTCAACATAAATAACAGGAGACAGCAAGACATGTCTCCTTGAAGTCTGCCACCCCAATAGTAATGGTCACCAGTGACAGTTACTTAGATGAGATGACAAAGAATTCAAAAAGATCAAAGAACTCAAAGGACACACACACACACACACACAATGTGAATGAGCTCACAGATAATCTCCTGAATAAAGAGAATATAGACAGCTGAATGAGATGGGGGAGTTAATTCAGGATATAAAAACAGAATTCAACAAAAAAACAGAAATACTGAGAAAAAACAAAACTGATCCAACACGAGAAAGTAAGTCAAACAAAACCTCAGTTAGAAAGCCTCACTGATGGAATGCACTATGTAGAAGACAGAATATCAGGATTTAAATATAAAGCAGAAATCGGATCACTCAGTGAAAGTCAATGATAAATATTTTTTTAAATATGAAAGGAGAATGAAAAATGCAACACTATAAAAAGACAAATTTGTAAATTGTGGGCACAGAAGAAGAATAATTCTATGCCAACAGAATAGAAAATATTTTCAATAAAATCATTTTTTAAAAGGTCTTAGATTTAAGGAAAGAGATGTTCTTCCAGGTAGAAGAGATTCAAAAACATCACATTCACAAAACAAGATAAAAAAAAAAAAACCTTCCCATGTGATTTAATAGTCATAACACTAAACATTCAGAAAAAATAAAATGGACCAAAAGCAAGTTATCTGTAAAGGAATTTCTGGAGGGCTCAAGTTATCTATAAAGGAATATTCTAGAGGGCCCAAGTTATCTATAAAGGAATGTTCTAGAGGGCCCAAGTTAGCTATAAAGGAATGTTCTAGAGGGTCCAAGTTATCTATAAAGGAATGTCCATCAAGGGGCTGGAGAGATGGCTCAGCAGTTAAGAGCACTGACTGCTCTTCCAGAGGTCCTGAGTTCAATTCCCAGCAACCACATGGTGGCTCACAACCATCTGTAATGGGATCTGACGCCCTCTTCTGGTGTGTCTGAAGAGAGTGACAGTGTACTCACATACATAAAATAAATAAGTCTTTAAAAAAAAAAAAAAAAGGAATGTCCTTCCATCAGAACAGCTGCCGGCCTTCCTATGGAAACTCTAGGTTCCAGAAAGGCATGAAAGGATGTATCTCAAACCCATCAGACCACAACTTGCAACCCAGACTACTATATCCAGAAAAACCATCAATCATGGTGGAGGGGTGAAAGCAGGCTGAAGCAATGAACATGAAGCAAGTCCAGCAAAGAATACCGGAAGGAGTACTTGGAGTGGAAAAGGATGATGAACACGTTCAAGAAGCTGGGGAGGAAAAATGCTAGCATATTTGTTAAACAAATAAAGACTAAGAAAATGCCAAACACCACAAAAATCAACAATTACAGGAATGAATACACATCTCTCAGGAGTGATTCTGAATATCAATGGCTCCAACTTACCAGTCAAAAGGCAAAGAGATTAGATCCTAAAAAAGGATCCCACTTTCATGCTGTTTCCGAGAAACACACAATACTATGGTAGACAACACCACAGGCTAAAAGGACGATCAAAGGTTTTCCAAATACATAGACCCAGAGACAAGCTCGAATCATGCTAGTACCTGACTGTGCTGGTTGGTTTTTGTTACAACTTAATGCAAACTAGAGTCACCAAAGAGGAAACCCAGTTCAAGAATTGCCTCCATTAGATTGGCATAGGAGCACATTTGTGAATAAATTTCTTGATTGACAGTTGATGTGGGTGGGTCCTACCAGGCAGGCCCAGCCCACTGGAAGTGGTACCATCCCTCTGCAGATGGTCTAAACTGTATAAGGAAGTAAGCTGAGCAGAAGCAGGAGGTAAAGCCAATGAACATCACTCTCTTGTGTTTCTGCTTCAAGCTCCATCTTGAGATCCTTGATCAAGTTCCCCTGATTATGGGCTATAACCTGTAAGCTAAAATAAATCCTTTCCTCCCCAGTGCAATTCACTAGCCTTACTATGTTTTTCTCCTTATTTCAATTCTTCTTTCCACTCCTAACTAATATAATACTACACACGATTCTATCAATTTTTTTTTTTTGCTCCCCAACACTGCTAGCACTTAAGGAGTAATTGTTTTCTATTTTATTATTACTATATTTCCATAATGGGTCTACCTTTAGGGAGTAATTCTTGTAGACAGCTTTCTTCTCTTAAAGGAGTCCTGGGAATAAAGCCTAGTGTTGGGACCGTCGGTCTAACAGAGGAAGGTGACTCTTCAACCTCTATAACCTTCTCCCTCTTTAACATTGCAAACATGTCTCACTGAAAGAATCAAGGTGACTTAATGTCTTAAAGTAAACAATTGATCTAACACAAAACCACAGGTAACACAAGAAATCAAACAGTCTGTCTCCTCCTACCTCACCGATCTATGAGTAACGCCCCCCGCCACCAATGAGAGAAACTTAGAAGAAATGCTAGCGATGCGTTCAGAAAAATTATTGTAAGTATGAGCAAAGAAATCAAGGAAGGCAGAAAGGCCTGAGGGAACAGCAAAGGAACACAAACAGCTGGGTGGAATAGGGAGACAACAGAGGGGGCAGAAGTGGAATTCAATAATGAGATTGATAATGCTCATGGAAAATCAAACTGAAATGCCAGAAGTGAAATTTCAGTAAATCAAATTAAAATTTCATCGGAAAGTATAGAGTGGTGCGGAAAGGACAGAAGACGTGGTCTAAGAATTGGAATACGAGGGGTTGGGGATTTAGCTCAGTGGTAGAGCGCTTGCCTAGCAAGCGCAAGGCCCTGGGTTCGGTCCCCAGCTCCGAAAAAAAAAGAACCAAAAAAAAAAAAAAAAAAAAAAAAAAAAAAAAAAGAATACACAAGCTCTTTGGGACATCATGCAAAGGCCAAAACTGTGAACTTTGAGCATAGACAAATCCCATTCCAAAGACATAGGGAGTATTTTTAATGCAGTCATAGAAAACCCAAATCTAGAACAGAGACAAAGAATAGAGACAGGGACGCCTTCTGACGCCTATGACTACCATTCCTGCACTCCACATCCTCTCCCCAGCCTGGCCTGGTCCTGGTGTAAGTGAAGGCCTTACAGTTTGGAGTCACTATAATCACATCCTGTCAACTCCTTTAAGACAAAAATTCACCAGGCTCCTGAGAAGGAGGACAGCATTGCTGGGGAAGGCCCAGCAGCAGAGGGCTATCCCTGCATACATTCACAGGTGCTGAGGGAGGCCATCAGCTCCTGCATCTCAGGCCCCTACTGATGTCCAAGATGGATGGATTTTTTTCTCCAACTATAACATGGCTGCTCCATCTGTATCCCGGCACAGAGATGACTTTGGCCATAGCTGTAGCAACAAAATAAGTGGAACAATGGTGTTTGGGGTCTGACTAAGCTTATCCCAAAGGTGGGCTGCTGTCCCTTCAAGTAAGCTGCGAACATTGCTCTCCTGCAAGAAAGCACGCTGGGAAGAGAAGGATGGCGCAGTGGATAAAAAAGCTTATATCACAGCCTGGTTACCTTGCCTCAGAATGACTAGAACCCATGTAGAATCTGACAGATGGCTCAGGGGGTGGACTGTGATTGATATTCTACCTGAAGCCTTGAGTTTGGTTCCCAGCGCCTATCTGTATCAGGCAGTACACAACTGTCTGTAACTCCAGCTCCAAGGTGTATGATGCCCTCTGCTGGCCTCTGTGGTCACCAACACACATCGCGAGCGCGCGCACGCACGCACGCACGCACGCTCGCACGCTCTTGCAAGTGCTGAGTAAAATAATAATGTAAAAACTTTAGGTGGTACGGTCAGATTGAGAATATACTTTTCCTGGTAATGATGCCTGACTTTCTGGCTGCCTTGGTGATCTAATGTATCTAACCAAAAGTCAGTCTGGGGCTGACAAGATGGCTGAGGAGGTTAACGTTCCTGACGCTAAACCTGTGTTTAATCCCCAGGACCCACCTGTTGAAAGAACTGGTTCCTGAAAGTTGTTCTTTGACCTCTCAGTGGTGTTCACAATAAATAAGTAATAGATGATTGATTGATTGATAGATAGATAGATAGATAGATAGATAGATAGATAGATGATAGGTAAGTAGATAGATAGTAGATAGATAGATAGATAGATATTATATAGATAGTAGGTAGATAGGTAGATAGATAGTAGATAGATAGATAGATACATAGATACATAGATACATAGATACATAGATACATAGATACATAGATACATAGATAGATACATAGATAGATACATAGATAGATACATAGATAGATACATAGATAGATACATAGATAGATACATAGATAGATACATAGATAGTAGATAGAGAGATAGTAGATAGTAGATAGGTAGGTAGGTAGGTAGATAGTAGGTAGGTAAGTAGATAGTAGATAGATAGATAGATAGATAGATAGATAGATAGATGTATAGATAGATAGTAGATAGATGATAGATAGATAGATAGATAGATAGGGAGATGGATAGTAGATAGGTAGATAGATAGATAGTAGATAGGTAGGTAGATAGGTAAGTAGGAGATAGACAGATAGATAGATAATAGAGGGGCTGGGGATTTAGCTCAGTGGTAGAGCGCTTACCTAGGAAGCACAAGGCCCTGGGTTCGGTCCCCAGCTCCGAAAAAAAGAACCAAAAAAAAAAAAAGATAGATAATAGATAGATAGATAGATAGATAGATAGATAGATAGATAGATAGATAGATATAGATAGTAAGTAGATAGATAGATAGTATATAGATAGTAGGTAGGTAGATAGGTAGGTAGATAGTAGATAGGTAGATAGATAGTAGGTAGGTAGGTAGGTAGATAGATAGATAGATAGATAGTAGATAGTAGATAGGTAGGTAGATAGATAGATAGATTGATTGATTGATTGATTGATTGATACCCACCTCCAAGCCCAGCATGAACTTTTTTGTAAGTTCATCCTGGAGGAAGGGCTGGGTTGAGTGATAACTTGACGCTGATATAGGATCTTTATAACTGCAATAAAGGGGAAATAAGCCAAGTCTGATGAGTCTGGAATGTAAGCTTTGTGAACGATTTCTTTTTTTTTTTTATTTATTCATTTATTATATATAAGTACACTGTAGCTGTCTTCAGATACACCAGAAGAGGGCATCAGATCTCTTTACAGATGGTTGTGAGCCACCATGTGGTTGCTGGGAATTGAACTCATGACCTCTGGAAGAGCAGTCGGGTGCTCTTAACCGCTGAGCCATCTCTCCAGCCCTGTGAACGATTTCTTAAGTTACATTAACTCTTTCAACCTTTCTAAACAGCATGACGATATACTTAACTTTGAGTTTTACTCACTCCCTGAGTGATATTAGAAATGAAAGTGGACCATTATCAACCTGTAGGGTACCAACTGGTAGGGTACCAGGAGAGCCAAGAAAAGAACAATTCATTCTGTAAGGACAGGTTTTACCCCTGAGGTTCTTTCTGATTAAATGGGAAACGACTTATAATTCAGTGAAGGTCTTGAAAGGCGCCTAAGGTTGCAGGGGGACACTGAGGTAGATTCTTCCCTTTGTTAAGAGACAAAATAGCATGGTGGGGTCTTTAAGGAGAGTCCAGGCCCCAACACCACAGACAGGTTGTATGGTGTAGGCCGTGAAGAGAGTTCAGACCCCAACACCACAGACAGGGCGTGTGGTAGAGACTCTGGGGAGAGTTCAGGCCCAGGAGATAGAATGGCAGAGGGGGAGGTCCCTTTCTTATAAGGGAAGTAAGCCACTTCAGGGTCAGAATGTGGGGAATCTTATACATCTGATTTATGCAGACACTTTGTAAAGAGGCCATACCATCAGGGTCTGGCAATGAGCCGGCTGGGTTGGAATTTGGCAGTGTTTTCTGATAAGCTCTGGAGCTGGTGTAAGAGTCAGGTACTCCTTGGTTGTGCTACCTGGGACCCCTTGGGAGGCCCTCAAGTCGACTTTCAAGGACCTGATAGGGCACACGAGACGTATAATCTGCTGCAGGATTCATTTTGAGAGCCACAGTGACCCCATGGCACCAACTCTAATGGCTTCAAGGACAAGTGACTAGATCCTGAAATGACCTGAGTTTGGGTTAAAACTCCCAATGACTAACTGTTGCTCGTTAACATATAGAGAAAAGGGTTTAGCGCCATCGGGAAGAGGGAATGCTGGCACAGAGACGCCTGCTTGTTTTAGGTCTCAACCTGCATTTTTGCAGAGCCTGATAGAAGTGGAAATGTCTGGATACCATGTGATGCAGACTTACATGGTGTTTTGCTGAGTGGAGACCCAAGGGAGGACACGTGATGTTCGGAGAGAGTATAAACAGGACTCAACGGGCGGTGAAGATGTGCTTGCATATCCAGCCTTGCAATGCTCTGGTGGTCTGCTATTCCTTGAGAGAGACACAGCAGAGAACTCCTCCTGGCGTCCCGGCTGGTCCCGGTTGCTTCTGCTGTCTCATGCCGTTTTGCAGGAATCCTGTTAGTTTCTGGTGGGTCATGCCACTCCTGCTGATTCATGTTTGGTATCCTGACACTACAGAACTGGACTGCTGCCATCCTAACAAACGGAGATTGGAATTTCCCTCAAAGAACTACTTTTAAACAGGCCCACATCCCCTTGTCTTATTCTCCCCTGCCTTTGGATGGTGGGCTGGAAGGGAGGTGGGGGGTTGAAGCATTTGAGAACCCTTATAAAAGTAGGTTTTGAAAAATCTAAGCTTACAGAGCTCTTCTTTTAATCCCCCTCAATGCAATCATGCTGAAAAAAAATAGAGGTACCCTAAGGAGCTACCTGTGCCCTTCCATTAAGTCGCAGGCTATTGAAACAACAGACCTCTCAAAATTGGGACTTCTCTAGGAGTGTCCTGCTGGAGAAGGGAAGGATGAGGATCCTGTTGCCAGCTGGAAGCTTGTCTTCTGGGAAGAGGTATTACACTGTTCTGACAAGACCTTAAGTAGTCCAGGGTGGCCTCAAATTTGCTAGATTGCCATGAGTGACCTTTTACCTCTGATCCTCCTGTCTCCTCCTTCCCAATGCTAGAATTACAGACCCATGCCACCATATTCAGTTTTATGCGGCGTTAGGAGTCAGACCCAGAGCCTTGTACATATGAGGGATGTTCGATCGAAATCAATGGGGCAGCATGAAATAACAAGAGGCCAACAAGCATCTTCAGAAGCAGAATTCTATAATCAGAACGCCAGAGGGTTGAGGTCTCTCTATGGAAGTGGCAACTGTGTGCATGGGGGCAGAGAGCATTTGGGAGAGCATTTGGGAGAGCATTTTTCAGGGTGGAATGGGGTTGGAATGGAAAATTCCACCTGCAGGTCAGTTCCCTTGCAATCTCATCTCAAAGTGGTAGATCCCAGCAGAGGTCAGTACTCATCGAAACTTCCTAACAACCTGGGTATTGAGAGCTCTCCTGGCCTGAATTTCTCAGGCCACCAGAGTCTTTGGGGTCCTTAATCCTTCATTCTAGCAACTAAACTATATCTCCAGCCATTAAAAGGGCTACGTTTTTGAAGAGTCGAAGCAATATTCAGATCTGAAGTGGACTACAGGTTAATAAATTATCCGTGAGCCATGATGGTGGTCCTAGCACTCAGGAAGCAAAGACAGATGGGTCTCTATGAATTGGAGGCCAGCCTGATCAACCCGGCAAATCCCAGGCTAGCCAAAGCTATATAGTGAGGCCCTCTCTCTCTGATAAAATAAGATAAAAATGAATCCTCTATGGGAGCTGGAGAGATGGCTCAGAGGTTAAGAGTACTTGCTGCTAACCCAGGCAGTGGCGGCACATGCCTTTAATCCCAGCACTCGAGAGGCAGAGGCAGGTGGATCTCTGAGTTTGAGGCCAGTCTGGTCTACAGAGTGAGTTCCAAGACATCCAGGGCTACACAAAGATAGCGAGTCTTGAAAAAACAAAAACACAAACACAAAAAAAAGAAAGAAAGAAAAAGAAACAAATCATTTTCTACTCTTTCAGAGGACATTGGTTAACTCCCAGCACCGCACAGCAGCTTCCGACCATCTGTGACTCCAGTTTAAGGGATCTGACGCCCCCTACTGGTCTGCAGGGACATTGCACCCACTTCATATAACTCACAGGGTAACACCAAAGAGGTGCAGCATCTTGTTTTCCGACTGCCTTGCCTCCTGATTCTAGCCTGGGACTTAGACAGCATGGCTGAAGACTAGTGTGAATCTTTCCCACCTTCAAAATGTAGAAGATGGGGCTCCCTCTTCTGCCACGTGGACTCTGATTCTCTTCAGATACCCTACCAACCTGTCTTTCTTGGGTGCTGGGGCCTGAACTCCCTGCCATGCAGTTCTCTCTCTCTCTCTCTCTCTCTCTCTCTCTCTCTCTCTCTCTCTCTCTCTCTCTCTCTCTCTCTGTCTCTCTCTCTCTCTTTCTCTCTCTCTCTCGTTAACAACTGTTCTTATAAACGTCTTAGTTCCCAGGTAAATCTCAGTGTTCTCCTGAACCACCGACCATATCCAAACCTGACAGCTAGGATGATGTAGGGGTTTTCCCGGGTTAGGTCAAAAGCCAGTGAGCCCCTTGAATGCCTTAAGAACAGTGGAAGTGGGGTTGGGGATTTAGCTCAGTGGTAGAGCGCTTGCCTAGCGAGCGCAAGGCCCTGGGTTCAATCCCCAGCTCCGGAAAAAAAAAAAAGAAAAGAAAAGAAAAAAAGAACAGTGGAGGTATTCTGGCCGGCCCATCTGAGTTTGGATTTTATTTTAGATATGTTTGACATGGGAAAGAAACATGTACCCAGATAAAGCCAAGATCCCCGTAAGCCACCTTTGCAAAGTGGACTGACGTTCTCTGGGGAAACAGAGGTGGCTTCTCATTGTCTCTATATAAGGTTTTCAAGCAAACGTGTAAGGGAGAATAGGTATGAGGGTGCAGTCCAATTATCCAGCTTGTGGATTCAGTTGTAGCCCCAGAAATGGACGATTTCATTGAAATCAAGTTTGGGGCTTTCCAAGCCCTTCCTTGGATCTGATATTTTAAGGCAAAGCGGCTAATATCACCCTCCTGTCACCTATAAACTCGGCAAAGTGACATGAGTTACTGAGGAGAAAAAGAGGAGCTAATGCCTGAACTCAGCTCTCTGCCTCCCACACGGGACCCATTGCCTACTAAGAAACAAAATTACGTGAGTCTAAGAAGAATCTGAAGCTGGGAGTTGTGCCTCACTTGCAACAGAAGTAATAGAAAGTGGTTACAGTTGTGAACTTAGGAGCAGGCTACTGAGTCTAGTCTCTGTTCATTCCTTGACCGTGAAGAAATTGCTTAATTTATCAACCCGAAGTCTCCCAAGAGTCCTAAAATGAAGACATGGCAGCGCCTAGGTTGTACACTACTTAGAGACGTCAGTGAACTTGCCCACGCACGAGGAAGGCTCAGCAAGCACCCGACATAAAGGAATTGGTTATACGATCCAGGGGCCAGCCTTTCGCGATGGTAATGCTGGGCTCTTGCCACAAGGTGGCACTGTTGCCTCTGCTACCTTTCTGAGTCACTAAGGCTTCTTTTTACAAAATATCGAGTTGGGCAAGAACAGAATGACTCAGATTATTAAAAAAGAAATAAAAAATGGGAGGGGGGAGGTCTGGGTACTACAGCCCCAAACAAGACCCTTCTCACCCACCGCCTTAAAAGTACTGAAGCTCGGATGAGTTAGATGGCTCAGGTCATAAAAACACTTGTCTCATAAGCCGACAAGCGAATTCAGTCTCTGGAACCCACATAAGAGAAAACCACTCCAAGGAGCTATCCCCTGCCCTACACACACGCACACACGCACGCACGCACGCACGCATGCACGCACCATATGTAGACAAAATAATAAAAATAAATAAATATTTAAAATGCCAAAATGGGAGCCAGCTGAGGGGGAGCATGCACTTGGGAGGATAAGGCAGGAGCATCATGAGTTAGAGGCCAGCCTAGGCTATGCAAGGAGATCCTGTCTCAAAAATTACTACCCAAGGGCTGAAGAAGCTACCTAGTGGTTAAGAGCACTGGCTGCTCCTGCAGTCTGTCCTCCACAGGCACCAAGAAACACACACACACACACACATGCATATATATGTATATATATGGGGGGATTCACTCATTGCCTAGCAAATACAGTATTCATGTTTCTGGTGTTTACTGCACAAACCTGTCAATTTGCCTTCACAATAACCCAGGAAGTTGCCCCTGTCTTGGGTGAGAAACAAGCACATTAAGTAACTGTAAGTAACTGTCCCAGTGTTGTAACAACTACTTATTTACAAAATCATGTCCCAAGCACAATACAGCTCTATTGACTCGCAGTTTGCTGTTTTACGCTGACTGGGAGTAAACCCCTAGAGCTTTCTTTCCTACCTTTCTAAGCAAAGCAAGAAAGGCCACTGAGGTGGCATGGGAGACTGGCAAAGGGGAAGGTTCCAAAGTCAGCTCGCCTCTATCTGCCATTTAGTTGCTGTGTGACTCGAAGGAGTTGTTTAGTAATCATCCTCTTCATCTCAGAACTAAGAAGAAGGTAGGCATGGCACAACGTAATCTCAACATGCAGAAAGCTGAGGTGAGATGGTTGTGAGTTCAAAGCCAACCTGGACTGCAGAGTAAGACCCCCTACCTCAAACAGCGAGACAAAATCCAATCAAACTAGCTAAAACAAGCCCCGATGGTCCTAATAGCATCCACTTTGGATGATGAAAAACACAAAAGCACTTAGTGGGGTACCTGGCACATGATAAGTGTTCAGGCACAATAGTGTGTGATGCGTGCACAAGCCCAAGGCTGTGAGAACCTCAGAGACAAATGATCTCTACTTTAGGGATCTCCAAATCCAATGAGCAGGGAAGGAGAAAAGCCTAATGGGTAGGCCACTAGCATACCCATGGGGGAGATCTCCACCTTCAGTATAGCAAAAGGCAGACCCCACTGTAGCAGTAGCCAAAAGAAACACACACGCGCACGCACGCACGCACGCAGGCAGCCTTTCATTTAATATGCCTTAAACAGCTCAGTGGCTGGGCACTTCCAAACCTCCCATGGGACATTCCTGAATTATTACTTACTAAAACCTGTATTCTATCTTGGCTGCTCCAGGTCCAGGCCTGCAGCCCTCCAGGGCCACGATCCCCGACTCTTACTACATATTGGCTGGTCTCTCTGTCCTGCACTTCTCGAACCTGATCTTTCTGCTCTCCCGGAATGGTGGTTCTTCTTTCTCTCTCAGTCCCCTTGCCTGAGAATCTTAAAGTCCCTCCTCTGACTCACTGCCCAGTCATTGGCTGCTGGCAACTTTATTTACCAATCAAAGCCCACTAGGGGCAGGGTCCCGCAGCACCTTCCCTGCAGGACTCTCTCATGCAATTTTGGAAACCCAATTAACATAATACAAATGTTAAAACAAATCCACAATACCCCACCACCTGCCATTTTATTGAAACCATCAGTCAACACCCACCCAAGGATCCCAGAGAAGGGCTGGATGAGGACTCCGGACCCCGTCTGCCTCCAGGACCCTGAGCTGACCACGTGACTTCTTTATTTGTGCTGTAAAACCTATCTGCTACTTCCTCGGCTGGGATCCAGCCCTGGAGGAAGCAGCAGGAGTCCCTGAGGCGGGATGGCCATGCTAGGCTGTGAGATGTGTCCATTTTAATGAATGTATAACACGTTTCGCTTGAGTGCGTTTTAACCCCTGCGCTGCTGAGCCCACTCCTTCGCACTGTGGATAACATGTCTTCCACAGACTAAAGCATCTTTTAGCTGCATCAAGAGGGAGTGATGACCTAGAGGTTACCCTGATTGTTTTGGGTTTGCATTTACTTCTCCGTTTGGTGTGGGGTGATGTGCATGAGCCGGGATATGCCTGTGGAGGTCAGAGGTCAACCTTGTAGAATCTATTCTCTTTGGTCCCAGGGATTGAACTCATCGGCTTTGGTAGCAAACACCTCTACCCATTGAGCCATCTTGTCAGCCCTTACAGTGGTTCTTACATTAAGAGCTACTATTATCAGACAAGGAATGAGTGACTAGGGTCCCGAGGACTAGTGCACAAAAAGCTCCAAGACACATCCCAAAAGACAAACAGTAGGATGATAGAGAAAAAAAAAAAGTATAATATCTGAAATTCTGTGTTGTGTTAAAAAAATAAAACAGGTGCGAGCTCTTGCTAGTTCCGGCTCCAGTGGGTCATTGAAACTAGCACTAATTTATCTCAGCGACTCCATGCTGTCCCCAAATACTATCTGACCAGGCAGGTCGTTGCCACGCCAGTTTCATACAGAGACTGCCTATCTCGCGGCTCTCTTACTGTGGACTCTGTTCACATTTCCGGCATCCATCCCCTGGTCCCAGCGGCGGCTGCCCTCTTGTAACTCTCTGCCGCTGTTCTGTTTACATTCCCAACATCTACCCCTAATAGTTATGGTATAAACTCCCAAGAACCCATTAAAATCAAGACTCAACAAATTACAATCCAGCACTCAGATTTATACATTAAATTCTCAATCCACAATACATCCACACAATAAACTCACAACCAAATGACAAGGATGTAAACCGCCCGCCTAGATAAGGTAAATTTGCCTACAGAAATCCATCCCAACTACCTAGGCAATTCAAGACCACCCGGATCTGGGTCATCCTTCTCTGTCTCCATCTTGATTCTCCTGTTTCTCCTTCTCTCCCGCCTTACAAAAACTTTGTCCCCGCCTTATTTTTTTACTGTCCAATCATAGCCTTGACCTAACTTGTGCCAGCCCTCACTTGCATATTGACATCAACCTACAATTCTGTGTGATTTAAGATTGTGGAAAAGTTTGAGACCAGTCTGGTCTCCACGGTGACACCCTGTCTCAAAATAAATGAAATAACTTTTAAAAGTAAACTATCTGTGCCCATATAAAAGGCAGATTAGAGGGATTGCACAGTGATTAGGGATGCTAACTCCTCTTACCAATGGCCTGGGCTTGGTTCCTAGCACATACCTGGTGGCTTACAACCACCTGAACTCCAGTTCCAGGGAATCCAGTGCCCTCTTCCGACCTATGAGGGAACCCAGGCCTGCACATGGTGGACATATACACATATAAGCTCATTTGAAAATAAAATTTTAATGTGAAAATGTAAGGCTCAAAGTGAGTCTTAACTACCAGGAGACACACACACACACACACACACACACACACACACACACACACACACCAAGTGAGACACGGGAATGGAGTTTGATGCAACCACAAGAGGTTTATTTTTCCGGCACTTCGGGGTCAACCCTCAATCAGTCCCCTCATGGTGAGTGACTAGAAGGCAACCCCGAATGACTATAACTATCTACGATGGGGTGCAGAGTACCTGGAAGAGAATGGGGGACAAGAGATACGAAGAAGGACGCCAAGACAAGAGTCTGATCAAGGCGACAATTTTATTTTTCTCCAAGGCTGAATTTATACCATAACAGGGGTGACGGGTGGGGGGGGAGTAAGAAACATTTACGCAGGCCAAGGACACAGTATTCGTGTGGTCAGGGAATCGGCTGATGTTGACAGGATGTCAGAAAGGTCACAGGTTTGTCCCATCTATTAGTCAGCAGGATGTTGGTTTTTTAGAAAGGTTACGGGTCATCACATAGGGTATCTTTTTTTTTTTCTTTTTTTAGTAGCTGGGGACCGAACCCAGGGCACATTGGGTATCTTGACGTATCATATTATTATTCATTTTGACCACCAGATTTGTATTAGTCTTCTGCAGCTGGCTGGGGATTTTCCATGAACCCAGTCATATTTAATTCTAACCATAATAATAACATCAACAATGGAGGGCTTCAAGGGCATCATTCCCAACCTATAACAAGCAGTTTTTATACTTTTTAGGGGTACAAATTACATCAGCAAGGTTACAGTTTAAACTTATTGGCTAAGCATATTGACCTTTGAATCTATTGGCTAGCAAGGACATGCATTCGAACTCTATCTGCACCCAGAGGGTCAGGTGACTACCAGTAGATTTTGTGGATTTTCTAGAATGTCCCTGATCCTCCCAAGAATTGTGGCTGGAGAATGGAACTTGGCCTAGCCTTGACCCGAGGCAGGAAGCTGGTACTTGGCCTAATCTTGACCTGAGGTGGTGGGTGAAAGGCTGGCAAAAGCCCCTAGGGTCCTTTATAGGAACCCCATAACCTTTCTACTTTCTACCAGGCCAAGCTTAATAGCTCTAACACTTCAGTAAGAACTAGGGTCCTTCAAAAACATCCATTCAGAAAAACAAAAGTGAGAGAAATGATTACCCATGTCGGCATGGAGTGCCCTAGCATCATGGAGCACAAGAGGGTAAGGATGTGCTATCGAATCCCTCTATTGTAACTGTCATAAAAGCTGCATACATGGAAGCCCATCGTCACCACTGTCAAACATTGCAGTAGCACTAAATACACTGTAACAGTCAGAGAGGTCATTTTAGCTTTGGCTTGTTTATTCCGTGGAATGTCGTCATTTTAAGACTTTTCAGTTTTATTATGTGTGTATGCATGTAAGGGTGGGTGTATGTACACGTGTGAGTGCAGGTGTCCATAGACTCCAGAACAGGGCATCGGATTTCCCAGGACTGGAGTTACAGGCAATTTAAGTCACCAGACATGGGTGCTGGGAACCCAACCTGGTTCTCTGCAAGGGCAGTGGCCCCCTTAACTGCTGAGCCATTTCTCCAGCCTCATAAATGTGTTGCCATCCTTTTGAGACAAGGTCTCTCTGAGTAGCCCAGGCTAGCCTCAAAGGGAAACTCTTTCAGCTGCAGACTCCAGAGTGCTATTGGTATACCTGGCTTTATGAAGATGTTTTCCATTAATTTGTTTGTTTATCCACTTTACATCCCAATCGCAGCCCCCCTCCTCTCCTCACAATCTCCCCCTCATGCAGCCCCTCTGAGAAGAAGGAACACCCCCAGCACTACCACCAACCAACCCACCCTGGCACCTCAAATCATTGCAGGACTAGGCACATCCTCCCCCACTGAGGGCAGACAAGGCAGCCCAGTTAGGAGAACAGGATCCACAGGCAAGCAACAGAATCAAGAACAGCCCTGATCCAGTTGTTGGGGAACCCACATGAAGACCAAACTTCACATCTGCTACATGTGTGCAGAAGACCTAGGGCCAGCCCATGTATGCTCTTTGGTTAGTGGTTCAGTCTCTGGGACCAACCAAGGGTCCAGGTGAGTGACTCTGTTGGTCTTCTTGTAGAGTCCTAGTCCCTCTGGGTCCCTCAATCCTCCCCCCAATGTATATTGCCATGTGTGTGTGTGCATGTGTGTGTATGTGTGTGTGCATGTGTGTGCATGTGTGTGCATGTGTATGTATGTGTGTCTGCATACGTGTGTGTGTGTATGTGTATGTGTTGCTAGGGAATAAACTCAGACCCTTATGCTCAATGCACTTTGCTGCTAAGCTACACCCTAGCCCTTGGATTTGTGAGACAGGGCTCCTTCTGTAGCCGAGGCTACCCTTGAACTCACTAGCCTCCAGCCTGAGCATCTAGAGTTCTGGGATTTCAGACCCGTGTCACAGTGCCCATGCACACTGCTTTTTTCTAGCTTAATTTTTTATTTGTTTACTTACCATTGGAGCTCAGAGGACAGCTTTGTGAAGTGGTTCTCTGCTTCCACCTTTATGTAGGTTGCAGGGATTGGCCCTCAGGCTGCCATGCTCAAACAGCAAACTCTTTTTTCAGTGAGTCATCTTACTGGCCTTGCATGCCTAGTTTTAGGAATGATTTTAAGTTTGGGCTGGTGAAAGAGTTCATCGGGAAAACACTTGCTGAACAAGCTTGATACCCTGAGTTCAAGATGGTAAGTTGTTTCTCTACTGGCAAAATGAGACATCCAAACGAGATTTATGTATATAAAGGCAGGTTTATTGGGAATCCACTCTCAAGTGGGTTCACTGGTACCAAAGAATGGGAGACAGATGGGAGGGGGAAGAGAAAGAGAGAAAGCGTGAACTCAGAGAACATGAAGGAGAGGAGGAAAAGGAGGAGGAGGGGGAGGAGGAGAAGGGGGAGGAGGAGAAGGGGGAGGAGGAGGAGGGGGAGGAGGAGAAGGGGGAGGAGGAGGGGGGAGGAAGAGGGGGAGGAAGAGGGGGAGGAGGGGGAGGAGGAGAAGGGGGAGGAGGAGGGGGGAGGAAGAGGGGGAGGAAGAGGGGGAGGAAGAGAGGGAGGAGGGGGAGGAGGAAGAAGAGGGGGAGGAGGGGGAGGAGGAAGAAGAGGGGGAGGAGGGGGAGGAGGGGGAGGAGGGGGAGGAGGGGGAGGAGGGGGAGGAGGGGGAGGAGGGGGGAGGAGGGGGAGGAGGGGGAGACCAAAATGTCTGTATTATATAGAAAAGAGCTTCTAGGAGAGGGGAAACGCAGCCTCTGCCCCTGAGCCGTAAAGTTCAGAGTTGGGGGCAGGGTTTGCCAGGAAGGGGCTGAGGGATGCTGGGAGAACCTGGAGGTCTGTACAGCATTCCAAAGGGCGGAGGGGAGGGGAGGGGAAAAATGGAAGTATTGTGCAGAACTGGGGAGGGGGTGAACAGGGGAAAGGGAAAAGGGAAGGAGAGGGAGGGGGAAGAAGAGAAATATGGGGAAGGGGCAGGATGAGGAGAGGAGAGTAAAAGCTGGGTGAGAAGGAACAGTTCTGAAAACTGACTGACTTGGATCAAATACTGTCCCCTTGTCTTTAGGAAAGTCAAGTGGCTTCTCCAAGCTTTCACACACACACACACACACACACACACACACACGGCGGGGGGTGGGGGAGAGATGCCCCTCAAGGACCTTCGAGGAGAATTCAGTGAGTTTCTCTGTAAAGGAAAAGTAGACCCTAGACCAGAGAAAGCTCAGTTCAGCAAGCGGCTGCTTCCCCTGGAGCTTGGAAGGAGAGCTGGGCGAGGGTGTTGTTAAGCAAGGTGATTCTTCCTGGCCAGTGAGGCCCAGGTCCAATGGGTGCCCGTTAAAACGTAGTCAAGAGGGGTTGGGGATTTAGCTCAGTGGTAGAGCGCTTGCCTAGCAAGCGCAAGGCCCTGGGTTCGGTCCCCAGCTCCGAAAAAAAAGAAAAGAAAAAAAAAAAAAAAAAAAAAACGTAGTCAAGACCCCACTCTGTGCCAGATTCTATTCAGTGAGACCTGTCGTTAGCTGGGAAATAGATGTCCCGCTCTCTGGGTCTGCTTCAAAACAGAAATCACTTCTGATATACTGGCTCACAATTCCACCAAGTTCGCAGTCATGGACACACAGGAAGTTCTTCAAAAGTGGCCCCTGGGTCGAGGGGAAGGGGAAGTCGCTGTTCCGAAGTGACTCTGATGGCCTGTTTGCTTGAGAGAGCTAAGTGCCACCCCCGGATTAGATCTATGGCGGAAGGAAGAGAAGGTGCCTATGTAGGCCAAAGGTGTCGAATCCCATAGATCTTAAAGTACAGGTAAACTGTCCGGCATAGGTGCTGCGACTCGAACTCGGTTCCTCTGCAAGGAGGAACCTTGCTTAGCTACTGAGCCATCTCTCTAGTCCCCTACCTAAGCCAGCAGCTCTCCTCATACCCAGGGGAGCAGAGCTTGGAGATGCTGAAGTAAAGTGTTGGCTCAGGATTCTCAGGGTTCTCAGGATTCTCCCCTGAACAGACCTGCATTGGCGTGATGTGACCAGCAGGTGGCGCCAAGGGCGTAGGCGATTCAAAGCTCAAGCGTTTCCTTCAGCGCTATTCAGTAGCTGACAAGTTATTAGGTGCAAAAACCTGTGAGATGTTCTCTTTATCCTCTAGCTCGGAGTCTGAGCACGACCTTGGCAAGAAGGGAAAAGAGTGAGGGAACTGAAATATCCTCCTTGAAATAACTGTCAGATAAACACAGGAGCTCGTACCTGTACTCTGAGGATTTCTGTAGGTTCAAAACCAGCCCCAGCTACCTAGAAAGTTCCAGGCCAGCCTAAGCTACAGAAGGAAAGCTTATGTAAAACACAAAAACAAACACCGCCGCCGCCACCCATTCCCCCCACACCCATCCCCCAAAGGAAACAGAAATGAGGTTAGGCACATGTCCTACAGGACAGGCAAAGCCAAGCCTCTCTGCATGAGAAGGTTTTCACCAGTGCAGGGTGCTGAACCATCCCTTAAACCTGAGTGTGGCTTTTTCAAAGGTCACACAATTAGCCCACGTGCTCATAATGCACAAGGTCCAGGATCAGCAGCTAGGATGCTTGTTCCCACGTTTAAGCCCCTCTTCATGGCTCTGGAAACAGCCACACGCCCTGTGAGCACTTAAGTTGCTCTTAAACTTGTTTTTGAAATTGAATATAATCGCAAGGGAAACCATTCGTTGCCATGATAACTTTTCTCAGAACAGAAAAGAGCAAAAACCAAATACACAGTAGTTACAACTTTTTCCAGTCTGCTTGCCATTGAATTACCTGACATATTATTGGTGATTTTTTTCCCCCACACTGTAGCGCAAAGAGTAGCTTAGAAGGCCTTCTATCGGGAATTCTGAATAGAAAGAAGGCAGAGATGATGAAGAGGAAGAGGAGGTAAGGCAGAAAGGCAGAAATGGGACCTCCCTATCCTATCCATTGCAAAACAGAAGGAATCTTGGTGGTAACCTGGCAGCTCTGAGCTGAGCCTTCCTGCCACATGGGAACGCTTCAGGAAGCATCCGTTATTTTTAATAGGAAGCTTGAGGGGAAGGGCGGAGGCCTAGCTTCCTGTGAGACAGCCTGACCCCGGAGTCTTAGCATCTTAAGGAGGCACGTTCCTTACCACCCCACCCCACCCCAGCTGGTTGACTGCTTCTCCCACACTCTCTCAACTCTTCCCTTGCTGTAGCGGAGGTGGCCTGTGGCTGGAGCGGGAAGGGGACAAGAGGAAAGACACCTCTTGGGAAGGGACAAGGAGGTGCCAGTGATCCTTTACTAAACAACCCCAGGAGCCTGTGTGCTTGAGGAGCCCTGGCTGATCAAGTTCTGGTCTAGGGAAAGATCCACTGGGCTGTGGGAAGCACACTTCACTCTAGTCTTGGTTTCTCAGCCAAAGAGAGGTCAGGTGAAATTCTACAGCAAATCCTAATGCAGGCTCCTCACAGCCCCAGACTCAGGGCTGCTGCAGGAGGACGCTTCAGGGATTTACCTCAGCACCTACAGCCTCTTTTAAGAAGAGTTGGGGTTTGTGATCTATCTCCTGTGACCCAGGGATGTAGAAAGATTATATAGCCCTTTATCCTACAGGTCTCGGTCCTAAGGAACCAAGGAACCTCTGTCACCTCAGACCTACAGGGAAGCCCTACCCATCGCAACAACGTGCTGTGCCTCTTCTGTCCCTTCCTAGTCACAAGGGTTCCAGGTGAGGCACTTGATTGCTTTAGGCCTCTGTTTCTTTGTCTGTAAGATGGGTATGATCTCGCCTTCTAAAAGTTGGTGGTCCAGACGAACTCACTCAGATGAAGTGGTAGCTATTCAATGACAGTCCAGGTACTAGCACACACTCCAGCCCATCCCCTGGGCAGCTCCTCTTAGGCAGAAGTATCTAGGGGGAAAGAAAACCTAAATGTATATCTGTGCTCAGGGAGCAAATTTTATGCACCTTCTGTTCTAGTTTGCTTTCTTTCTTTCTTTTTTTTTTAAGATTTATTTATTGTATATAAATACACTGTAGCTGTCTTCAGACACACCAGAAGAGGGCATCGGATCCCATTAGAGATGGTTGTGAGCCACCATGTGGTTGCTGGGAATTGAACTCAGGACCTCTGGAAGAGCAGTCAGCGCTCTTAACCACTGAGCCATCTCTCCAGCCCTCTAGTTTGCTTTCTATTGATGTGATAAAGGCCATGATTAAAAGCAAATTGGGAAGGAAAGGATTTATCTCATCAGAAAACTCCCAGGTCCTACTCCAGCACTGAGAAAAGTCAGGGCAAGAGCTGAGAGTGGGTACCCATCGGTAGGAACTGAAGCAGAGACCATGGAGGTCTGCTTAATACCTCATTCCTCGTGATTTGCTAGGCCTGCTTTCATCCCAAGGCCACCTGCCCAGTGGCATCATGGCCTCCATGGGCTGAGCCCTCTCCCATCAATCACAAATCAAGGAAATAGCCCACAGACTTGCTTGTAGGCCAATCTGAAGGAAGCATTTTCTCAGTTGAAGTTCTCTCTTCCCACTGGCCTGAATCAAGTTGTGAAAACAAACAAAACTACCCCCTATCTGGGGCCAAAATTCACTTGTGCGCTGTCTCCCCGGGAAAAGTCCCACATGAGGAAAGCTCTCTGCATCTTGCAAGAGCACACAGAGTTCGCTGCCTTCTACATTACAGACATTGCTTTCTTTCCACTTCTTTTCCAGGGAGATGTGTTCAGCCAGCATCAGGGCCTGTACATCACAGGTTACAAACGAAGTTCACCATGTAAGATTCTAAGGTGACTGTGATGGCTATTCTTGGTTGTCAACTTGACCACATCTGGAATTAACTAAAACCCAAGTGGCTGGGCACACCTGTGAGGGATGTGATAGTGAAAGACCCACCCCATGAGTCTTAACTCAGAGCTGCAACAGGCTTGAACGAGCCCAGGCACGCCCAGATACCTAGGGCCGAGTCACCGTTAAAACTAACAGACCATAAAAGGAAAGGAATACAGAACAGACTAGGAGTACCGGATCTGGCAGGAAGGGATAAGCCCCTAGCCCCCGACATTCAGGACGTCCCAGCCCGCACGTACTCTTTTACCATGTTACAACCTCATTCGAATATGATGCAAACCTGCCAATGTGTGTAGCTATACCTTATTACCTCATCATGTGAAATAACCAACCATATGTGAACATGTCTATATGCCTCGTTTAAATCCACCAATCCCCGTAACTATGCATCTGCTTCTGTACGCCCACTTCTGCTTCCCCAAACCCTATAAAAGCCCCATGCTGGAGCTGCTGGGCGCGCAAGTCTTCCGAAGAGACTGTGTGCCTGCAGGTACCTGTGTTTTCCAATAAACCCTCTTGCTGAATTGCATCTGAGTGGCCTCGGCTGGGTCATTGGGCACTTGGGGTCTCCTCCTGAGGGAAAGGTCCTCTCCGGAGGTCTTTCAATAGATATTTTTTTTATTAAATCAATTGAAGTGGGAAGACCCACTGTAAATCCATATTTATTCATTTTTATATTATAGAATAGAGTTTATTCAGGGCATGGGGAGTGGAGTTGAGAGGGTAGTAGAGACAGAGAAAGGCAGAGAGAGTAGAGAAGTAGAGGCCAGCCATGAGCACATGGAGAGATGGCGGGGAGGGATGGCGAGAGAGGGGGATGGGGAGAGAGGACAGAGCAAGGGCAAGAAGAGCGAGGAGCGGGCAAGCTGCCCCCCTTTATAGTGAGTCAGGCATACCTGGCTGTTGCCAGGTAACCAGTGGACTGAGCCTAGACAAAATGCTAACATTTCCCCATTCTGATTTAATTAACAAAGAAAGAATTAGAAAGAACTGATGGTGGCGCAGGAACTTGGTCGTTGTGATCTTTAGCTACTTCCTGCTGACTTTGGGGCGACGTTTCTCTAGGGAACCTAGAAGAATGGGTATGGGGATGTCAGTCCAGTCAGGAGAATTGGCTGTTTCCTTGCTGTCCAGGGACTGTGGAACCATCTGTGGCAGATCAGAAGGAACAGGGCCAGTAGAAGCTTCTGTGTCCTTGAGAGAAGATTGGAATATCTGTGGATTGCTTCTCTGGAGTTGTCCTGGATGTAATACGTGCCTGGACTTGACAAGATGCTGAAACACACACACACACACAGGCACACACAAAGACACACACACACATACACACACACACAGGCACACACAGACACACACACACATACACACACACACACATACACAGACGCACACACACACATACACATACAGGCACACACAGACACACACACACACAGGTACACACAGACACACACACAGGCACACACAGACACACACACAGGTACACACATACACACACACACAGGCACACACAGACACACAGACACACACACAGACACATACACATAGGCACACACAGACACACACAGACACATAGACACATACACGCACATATATACACACACATATACACACACATACACACAGACACACACAGAGAATAAGGTTAAGTACATTTGGGAGAAAATTTTTTCTTAGATGTACACTTGAAATCCTTAGGTTTTGGTGGTTGGGGTTGAGTCCCAATTCCAGGGCACAGGAGAAGAGTCCCACCCTCTGGAATAGGCAGGAATATCTGATGGGGTCTGTTTGGTCCATGAGAGGTAGATCTGAGTGGGTTAGGTTAAGGAGCTTGGTCTGTTTTCTAGCTGTCAATGTAGTCAGAAATCTTGATTTAGACAAGGTGACTAAACTGGAGACTCTTCAATTTGTCCACAGTGTAGACCAAGCCCAGGCAGGACAATGGTGGTGCTTTTCAGTGATTTTCACACCACAATCCAGGCAGTCTCCTGTAGCTGTGTTCATTATGTTCTGAGATCTTGGGGGGGAGGGAGGTGTCTGTTAGGCTTTGGGAGTCTCTGTCCTAAGCAGTTCTCTGAAGTTTGGGCTAGCAAGTGTTGGCTCTCCCTGGGGTAACAGGGGAGATGTGAACCTGCAGAGTTTCTAAATCCGAGTCACGACGCCAAATTGTTGTGTTTTATAAAAAGATAAGGGGAGAGGAGATATGTTTGGTGGATGAGTAGTCAGGTTGGGGGGAGTAGTGGGGGGGGGAGTAGTCAGGTGGAGGGAGAGGGGTGCCTCTGCAGGTCCATGCTGAGGCATACTTTTCCCTTAGGGACCAGCCACAAGACAGTATAGTAGAGAGCAGAGTTTGTTCAGGGCATGGGGAGGGGAAGAGAGAGGGAAGTAGAGACAGAGAAAGGCAGAGAGAGAGAGAGAGGAAGAGAGAGAGAGAGAGAGAGAGAGAGAGAGAGAGAGAGAGAGAGAGAGAGAGAAGCCGGCCATGAGCATGTGGAGAGAGAGGGGAGAGGGGAATGAGATTAGAGGGGGAAGGGGCGAGAGGATAAAGTGAGCAAGAAGGCAAGAGAGCAAGAGAACTTATTTATTTTGAGGTGGGAGGAACCATTTTTTTGTTTTTTGTTTTTAATCTTTATTAACTTGAGTATTTCTTATTTACATTTCGATTGTTATTCCCTTTCCCGGTTTCCGGGCCAACATCCCCCTAACCCCTCCGCCTCCCCTCCTATATGGGTGTTCCCCTCCCCATCCTCCACCCATTACCACCCTCCCCCCAACAATCTAGTTCACTGGGGTTCAGTCTTAGCAGGACCAAGGGCTTCCCCTTCCACTGGTGCTCTTACTAGGATATTCATTGCTACCTATGAGGTTGGAGCCCAGGGTCAGTCCATGTATAGTCTTTGGGTAGTGGCTTAGTCCCTGGAAGCTCTGGTTGGTTGCCATTGTTGAGGAACCATTTTAAACCTGGACCAAACTTTCTTCTGGCAGCTGATGTAGAGGACATGGAAAGAGGAACCTTTTGATCTTTGCCTGTTTGTTCTTGCCTTGCTAGTAAGTCCATTCGCTTGCTGACATTAAAGTCTACTTCTTCAGGATTCCAGTGCATACCGAAGACCAGCTGAGACATCAGGCTCCTGGACTGAATGACTACAGGATTCTTAGACTTTCTGTTGGATGTCAGCTGTTGTTAGATTAGCTAGCGCACAGCCACAAGCCATTCTCAGTCCCTTTTTTCTATAGAGAGACTCATTCTATCACTTCTCTTCCTCTAGAGAACCCCGACTAATTCAGTAGCCTACATCAAAGTCACAAATGCAGGTATCCCTTGGCTGGCTATTTTCTGAGTTCTAAAGCCATCTGTGACCAGCAAGGTGTTGGGCTGACTACAGTTCATAGTGTGTCACTCCAGAAGCCTCATCTATGTGACAGCAGCCCTTTGTCCTCAGCTAGACACGCCTTCCTCTGCAAAGTCAAATTTATCAAATGGACTTCATAGCATGTAATGCCAGTGTTTAAGAAGCTAAGGCAGGAGGATTGTCCTGAAGTTAATGCTAGCCTGAGCTATGTAGTGAGTTCCAAACTAGTCTGAATTACAGAGTGAAACTGTCTCAAAAACAAATCTTTAAGCCAGGCATGGTGGTGTACAATTTTAATTCCACCACTCAAGGGTGGATTTCTGTGAGTCTGAAGTCAGTCTGGTCTACATAGCAAGTTCCAAGCCAGCTAGAGCTACATAATGAGACTGTGTCTTAAAAAACAAAAACAAAACAAAACTATAGCAAAATAAACAAAAAAAACCCACCAAAACACGAATGTTGTAAACTACAGCGCTGTCATTTTGAAATCTGTGTTGAAGATCAGTCATCTTGGTGTCACACAGAGGAACACAGGAGCAAAGTAAAACCAATTTTAACAAGGCAATTTCTCTTCTTGCAAAAAGGGTGCACTAGAACTCCAACTAGACTAGTGAACTCTCTCACTAAAATGGCTATTTTTTTTTTTTTATTCTTGCCAGGGTTGGTGACTGTCTCATTTCATTGATCGGAGTCAGACATCACAGTCTGCTGTGTCCCCTTAACTGGTACAAAGCGAAAGGAAAAGTTAACTGCCTTTGATAAGAAAGTAACAAAGATACAAAGAAACAAAGAAAAGAAAGGCAGAAAGCTACAAAGAAACAAAGAAAGGTTTCTGACCGCTAGCCGCTCCAAACAAGAATGTCTACAAGAACATTGGCCCTTGCAGACTCCCATGATTTAGAGAGTTATCAGTAACTGTGTCCACCACCCAGGACTGCATCCAAGGCATACAGCTCTGGTCTCTGCCCACCTCTCAATAGCCCCCTGCTCTCCTTCCTCCCTCACCCAACTGCAGGTACAGACCTCTTGCTCTTCAGGCACAGTGAGATCATGACCCCACCTGCTCTGCCTCACGTCCTCTCCGGACGTCTATCCTGTCTACCATGAAGGTCCCTTTCCTGAACAAGAAAAGCCAGAAGCAGGTGAGTATGTTTGTGTCTTTCCATAAAGTCGGAATTTGCTAGTTAACAATAAATTCACAAGGAACAGTGTTTTGAACGGCAGATACTTACACCTGCGTTAGTAAGCTGTCCAGGTGAATGCTTAATTCCTAATGTTAGCTTTCACTGCACACAGCACACAGTAAATACATCTGCTTGCCTTTCTATGTGTTTATGTGGTTTGGAGAATGAATAAAAACTACACACACACACACACACACACACACACACACTCTAGATGCCTACAGTTGAGGACCACTCCCCCCTCCCAAGACAATAGTTCTCCTGCAATGGCAGAGTATGGACTGCAAAATTCAACAGTTTCAGAGGAGGGCTGATAGAAATGTAAATAGAGTCTGTGTTGATAAGACAGCAAATGCAAACAAGCCAGAAGGAAGAAACCGTTCCTTTGGATTCAGGCTGCAGGAGAGGCAGGCTTAACAGTGAAGATGGCGTCAGCTGCAGAGACAGAGGCTATACTTCAGTGGGAACCCCAGGTCTGTGTCCAAATGACCAAGCAGGTAGTTGAGCAGGTGACGATTGTGATTGCAGAAGACAACAAAACCAGCAGGGACCAGACTGAGGTGAGGCCTCAGTGATGGTTTTCTACCCTTCAGTCCCTGACACACAACTGTTATCAGATGACAGGGTTCAGGTGAGAGTTACACTGTCCTCTGGCTGGTGTCTGATAAGGTCACAGGCTTGGTTTCCCTGAGGCGACTTGATCCCAGCCTGTGTGCCCTGCAATCTTAACTCACCCTGATAACTGTAAGGTGGCACCCTCTCTGCTCAGAAGTCATTTATCAGTCTAGGCTGTGTGAGTGGTGCCAGACAACACTGTTCGTGGGTCCACCCTCAAAACGGAGTTAAAGGTTTACTTGTCAAATGGGCAAGGCCCAGCCTGAAAACTCATTTGTTTGAACATAAAATAAAGTGAGTACACAGGGTACTGGGAGGAGGGCCCAGGGTAATCTCCGCAGTACTGACTGTTTGAACCCTTTCTGCTGTGATGAGT
Organism: Rattus norvegicus; assembly: GCF_021556685.1. Taxonomy (NCBI): domain Eukaryota; kingdom Metazoa; phylum Chordata; class Mammalia; order Rodentia; family Muridae; genus Rattus; species Rattus norvegicus. The sequence continues at coordinate 34,723,847 of NC_141552.1, forward strand.
AACCTTCCTCTCCGGTCCCCATAGTTAGCATTGTGCCTCTAGTGGCCCTTCCCCTCTCCTGACACACCCTCCTCTCCTGGGAAGACTGAGCTCTCTAGGGGTGGGCGGGAGCAAAGCTACTGAGTCATTAAGGATGGCAAACTTAGCCTCCCCACTGTGGGAAACCTGCACATAAAATCTTCTGCACTCAGCTCATGGAAGGGTTCTAGAAATAGAAGTAGGTGGAGGGTATCTATATATGCCTGTCATTTCTCTCTCTGATTCACAAAGCTACTTTATCACTTTTTCACACCCTCTACCTTTACCAGGTAGACACGTGGTCCCTGTCTGGGGCTTGTGTCAGTCTCTCAATGTATTATACATTTGGGTTAAGGGTTTTTGGTTTTGGGGTTTTTTTTTGGGGGGGGAGGGGTGTTGTTGTCATTGTCATCATCATTTTTAAGTAAAAGATCTTTAAGAACTCTGGCCACAGCAAGGATATGAGCTCAGAGAGTTATAGGCCCTACCACCACAAGACAAAAGTCCCTACTCTTAAATTAAAGGTCTCCAAAGAAAAGTGCAGTGGATATCCTCTACCATGAGAGAGCAGCAGGTTTAGCTAACGGATGCCCTGTGCTACTTAGCATTCATTCATAAAAGGAGTCATGGAAATGCTAGCTAGAAGAGCGGGATAAGTCCATGTATGACCAAACTGCGTTGGACCATGTTTGCCCATGAGGCAGAGTGGGATCCCCTCCTATGGGTCGCAGAAGAGGGGGAGGAGTTTCTGTGCCGTGAAGTTGATGATTCCAGTGAACTGCTTACAGTTAGGCCTTCTCTAAATCCTGGGTGGCAAAGGCAAAAAAAGAGGTCTTACATAGGGGCAGAGGGAAAAATCAGTTAACAATGACTTTGAGGGGTTGGGGATTTAGCTCAGTGGTAGAGCGCTTACCTAGCAACGGCAAGGCCCTGGGTTCTGTCCCCAGCTCCGGAAAAAAAAAAAAAAAGTTTATCTTAAAAAAAAAAAAAAAAAAAGATGACTTTGAGGCCTTGCTTAGTGGCACACGGGCATCTCGTTAGAATAGACTCATTCTGCCAGACAGTCCTGTTACACTACCAGGGAGTGTTATCAGCTCGACTATTGCCACAGACCTAGTGAACACCACTATTTTACTCAGTTAGTTGCCATGGATTCTTGGTCCGAGTACTCTCTACTATAAGATGACGAAAGGGCTAATAAATTATACTACCATACCAAGGGGAAGCCTAAGCAACCATGTAGAAGGGGACCAAGACCCATAGTTGACAGCACAAAACTCCCAACTAATAGCCAGAACCATCAGTCATGTGTACCAAGGTTTTGGCTCAAGACCCCACCATTCTGTGCTCTTATATTCTTTCCCTCTCCCCCTGTCCTGGGCACCCCCCTCCCTCTGTGTGTGTGTGTGTGTGTGTGTGTGTGTGTGTGTGTGTGTGTGTGTGTGTGTTGGGGCTTTCTCCAATATATGGGTGGCCTTTGTAGCCTGTGTATCTCTCTCTCTCTCTCTTATACTGTTTCCCTGTTTAATTTCTTTGGTCAATCTTTGGTCAATAAAAGTTCTGAATTTCGTCTTTGAAAACATAATTCTTTAAAATTGAGAAGAGAAGTTGTCCTATTCACTGTTCTGTTACTGTGAAGCAAAACCATGACCAAAGCAACTCTGATGAAAGAAACCATTTCATTGGGGGGCGTTGCTTATAGTTTTGGAGGTTTATTCCATCATCAGCATGGTGGGGAGCATGGTGCATGCAGGCAGGTGCTAGAACAGCAGCTAAGAGCTACACTGTGATCCATAGGCAGACATAGAGAACCTAGGCCTGGCATGGGCTTTTGACCAATGACACATTCTTCCAACAAGGCCACAGCTCCTATATAACCCTTGCAAATAGTGCCCCTCCCCAGTGACTGAGCATTCAAATATTTGAGCCTACGGAGAGCATTTTTTACTCAAACCACTAGGGAGTTCTAGTTTCTTAGGGACCATTGTTTTAATGATTTGATAGTCAGATGAGGGACACAGAAGTCTCTTTAGAATATATTAATTTTTGCCAGCATGGTTACAATTCATTAGAGGAGGTGCACAATGCATCCTGTGTGTGTTTCTGTCTGTCCATGTCTATATCTGGGTCTGTGCATGTGGAAGAAAGATTCTAAATCATCACTAGTTTGATCCAAGCCATGTCTCTTTCTTTAAACTCAATAGACTGGCAAAATCCCAACTAGGGAAAAATTCCACATCAGGAAATGTTGCTAAAATTCCTTCCTGGGGTAGATATAAACACAGTGTAACTTCCACTTAAAGGCTCATAACAAACCAAGGAACAATACTATCACAGTTCACTCGGGGCAAACAATGAGTTTATTAAGCTTATTTACAAGAGCAGGGGATGGAAGGTTATAGACAGAAGCATAGGTGACCTCAACACAGCCACCCTGGAAAGTCTGTACCCAGCAAGAATGATGGCTTCCCCACAGCTACATAGAGGGAGTCCCCTCCCCTCATCCTTCCCTTTGTATATATTCCAGCCCCTCCCAGATATACTGAGGCCACATCCAGTTTAAGTGGAACTGCATATTACTTACTGAGAGGGATGGTTGGATACTCAGGCAGGAGTCCCATCAACCTTCCTGCCACCTCTTAAGAAGGAAGGTCAAATGCCAACAATGTCAGTGCCAGGCAGTGGTGGCACTTGGTGAACACTCTTAGTTGGACTCCTGAACTTGGTGACACTTTGGTGTAGCAGACAGTCCTTCCACCAGGCATTGTCTGGGGACTTTTTTTTTTTTTTTTTTTTATCTTTGTCACATTGCGGGGCGGGGAATTGCTGAAACTTGGTAGAGCAGAGCAAGATTACTGCAAAACACGCTACAATTCACGGGGTGGGCACACACACAACAGTATTAGCGGGTTCAAGTCAACAGTGCTACGACTGAGACACTGCTAGAGAGAATGCTGGAAAAGTGTTGTGAGGTAGAGGTCTCTAGAAACTGTAGGCAATCCCTGTGGGACACTTGCCCCAGCATCTGCTTCTCCGCCTATGTTGAATGATTTTTATAAGCTGCTCCTGTCAGTCATGAGACATCGTAGCTCCAACAATATGGTTAATAAAAATGCCAAAGAGGCCTAGAGGTGTAAAACAGGGATAATGTGCCTACCCAGCATGTTCAAGGCCCAGGAATTTTTGAGAGTCTCACCTAGGGTACCACGTGTTATGGGAAATCTGGGTCTCTTTGTGGGGGCGGGGTGAGAGGGTTGGGTTAGTCTTGTTAATAAAAGAATTTAAGGGGCTGGAGAGATGGCTCAGCGGTTAAGAGCACTGCCTGCTCTTCCAGAGGACCTGAGTTCAATTCCCAGCAACCACATGGTGGCTCACAACCATCTGTAATGGGATCTGGTGCCTTCTTCTGTGTGTCTGAGGACAGCTACCGTGTATTCATATATAATAAATAAATCCTTAAAAGAAAAAGGACTAGACTTAAAGGAAAGTGCAAGAATGATTTTACTGGAGTTTAAAAAACAAAACAAAACACTGAAGGGCATCGGGCTGTAAATCTTGGCAGCTTCCCGGAAGAGGAAGATGGAGACGGGGAAGAGAGAAAGCTTGGCTACTTGTAATAGCCACAAGGCAGAAAGGGGTGGGAATAACTTCACAGAGAAAGAGTTGGTCGGTGCCCAGAAGAGGATGACAAGCTTTGGCAAGTATTCAAAAGAAGGAAAAAGAAGAAAAAGAGGAAAATCGATTCATGACAGCAGGAGGCCGTAACTGAGTCGCATAGTTTTCTGCCCACAAGTGACTGTGCCAGGGACTTCTCCAGAGATGTACACTATCACAGTAAAGGGATCATTACCTTATAAAGAGAGAATTGCTCCTTCTTTCTCTTTACCATATTGGTATTGGTGAATCTGCCTTGCTAAAGGGTGTCCCCTTCATCAGGCAATTGCCTGGCCTAGCTGGACTCTTATGTTTTGGGTTGCTTGCTGTGCTAGGACTCCACCCAGGGCAGACAGACTCCCTTCTCTTGAGCAGAAGGCAATAACTTTGATGGACCTCCAATGCTATCGCAACATTCTCTCCTCTCAAGAGTTAACTCTAAATTCATTTAGAGAATGGCTGAAACTGGGCAACAGAAAGAAACCATCTCACCATGAATATCTAGATGTCTGTTTTAAAGTTGTTCCCTAGAAAGGATTAGTGTCTGGACTGGAGCTTCAGTCCTATGGTCACGTACCCTAGGCGGGGTGTCACATACCCCAGGAGGGGCTGCTCACTGAAGAGGAGAACTCCCTGGGATTCCTGGCATGAGAACCACGGACATCAGAAAGGGCTCTTGGGGGCCCTTTCCCAGGCCTTCCTAACTGGCTTCAGTCCCCTGCTCTCATCGCTGCTCTCAATCCACAGCACTGCAAAAGAAAAAAGAAAATGAGAGAGAGAGAGAGAGAGAGAGAGAGAGACAGAGAGAGAGAGACAGAGAGAGAGAGAGAGAGAGAGAGAGAGAGAGAGAAAGACAGAGACAGAGAGACAGAGGGACAGAGGGAGGGAGAGGGACAAAGAGAGAGGGAGAGGAGGGAGAGACGGAGGGAGAGAGGGGGGTAGGAGGCAGCAAAGCAAACACATCAAGACTTTTCTTGAGCTAAGGAAAAAATATGCCTTTTGTGTTTTAACAGATACACTTGTGTCTGTGTCCTTGGGTGGCCGGACCACTGAGACAATGGGCAACAAGACACTGGACTTTCCCCAGGAAACTGTCAGACCTTGCAAGAAAGGCTGGAGCTGAGACAATGCTAAGGTTTGGGACAGCACGTTAATGAGACTGCTTGTTTATGCATACCTTGTCTTCTTTAAAAAAATATATATATGTGTATATATATATATATATATATATATATATATATATATATATAGTATTTTCTGGTTGGGTGTTTTGCCTACATGTGTGTTTTTGCACCATTTGTGTGCCTAGTACACTCAGAAGCCACAGTAAGGCGTCAGATACCCTGGAACTAGAATTACAGTTGGGAATCCCCTCATACGGGTGCTGGCAATTAAACTGGGGCCCTCTAGGAAAACAGAGTCTTAATCACTGAGCCATCTTTCCAGTTCCTTGCTTTCTATTTAAACCTAAACCTGAGGGCTGAGGCTGGAGGGATGGCAGTGGTTGGAGTTTAGTGTCTGCTCTGCTGGCGGCAGGACTGGTAGGTATGGTCCAGAGGCCTAGAGCTCCAGCACTGGAGAAGAAAAGACAGACAGGAGGACACTGCCATATTGGACAAATGATGAGTTCAGTGTGAAAACCCTGCCTCAAAGGGACCAAGCCCTCCTCTGGCCTAGGCTGTGTCCTGCACTGCTTCAGGGACTGACCTAAGTGGGGGCAGTGAAGGAATGAAGAAAGGACAAACACATGAACACATGGGTTGAAAACGGGGATCATGTGGGCTGTGCTCTTGATGGAGGCACAATAACAGCAGCCCAGGAACTCGACAGGCTTGTTTTACCTCCAAGAGGCAGGTTTGATGTGCGTGGCTGAAGAAGGAGACAGGTTTATGGTATACAGCTGAACAGGCAGAGAGGTTTAGTTCACCTCAGTAGGAGCTTCCTGTAGGAAACAGTCTCAGGCAGCAGTCATCCCAAAGGAGGAAGCTGTGGTCGACGGTTTCTGCACACATTGTCAACATTCTCACTCAGATCAGAGGAAGGCTTTGCCACCATCCCTCGGTGCCTCACCCTAGGAAATTCTTTGCCACTCCTACGGGGCTGAGGCATTGGGGTTCTTGGCAGGCTTTTCCCATGACAACAATACACATTCATTTAACTTCTCCTGTCTCCCCAAGCCTGTAACAACCAACCAACCAACCAACCAACCAACCAATCAACTAACCAACCCACCAAACAACCAACTAACCAACCCACTAACCAACCAACCCACCAACCAACCAATCAACCAACCAACCAACCAACCCACCCACCAACCAACCAACCAACCAACCTACCAACCAACCAACCAACCAACCAATGTACAAACCAACCGACCAACCAACCCACTAACCAACCAACCAACCAACCAACCGACCGACCGACCAACCAACCTACCAACCAACCAACCAAACTAAAAACCCTACCTACATCCCAAAGGAGACTAGGAGTGTGTGTGTGTGTGTTCCTGTCCCCGTATGGCCTCATGACCATGCGTATGACTGTATGACCATGCGTGGCTGAGCCTCACTTGCCAAGGCTAACCAAGTATAGGCTGTGACCCTAACAACTCCAGGAACAATACAGCAGGGATGCTAGAACCTGTGGTAGAGGGACTTGGTTTACCAGAATGTAAGCAACTCCTGAGTTACGTTCTACTTTGTAGTAGTGCTGGGAATTGAGCTCAAGGCCTGATACATGTTGACAAGCACGCCCCTCTGAGCTACAGCTCTTTAATGTTTTTGGGGAAAGGCTTCTCTGAAAAGAAAGTGTCCATCAAACCACTACAGAAGCTGACCAGAAGGGATTGAGTCCTAGATCAAGTTCTCCAATTACTGGTAACAGAGCTAGTGCAAGCTGGTCAAACAGTTCTCCAGTGAGGTATGTTCCTGGGGCCAGAATGTCTTGTTAAGCAGAGAGGTTCTTGGGTAATAAAATTTGCCAAAGAGCAGCCCATCAGCAGAATAGATAGCAAAGTCTGCCACCTTTGACCTTTCCGGTGAAAGGCTTGATCTTCCCTGGCAGATGAGTTTTCCTGGAGACAGGACACATGACTGAGTTCCTTGTTTGAAGTTTACCATTAGGTAGAAAACTTTGGAGAAAGGGCTTCTCTGAGATGGGAGGAGAATAAGCAGGGAGGCCTTGATCTAGAGCAGTGGTTCTCAGCCTTCCTAATGCTCTGCCACTTTACCTCATGCTGTGATAGCCCCCAAACATAGTTATTTTCCTTGCTACTTCATAACTGTAATTTTGCTGCTGTTATGAATGGTGATGTAAATATCTGATAGGATATCTAATATGTGACTTGTCTGTGAAAGGATCATTCTAGCCCCAGATGAGTCATGACCCAGAAGTTGAGAACTGCTGATCTAACGAGTCCAACATGGCAAAGGCTATAGCGTGGCATACAATTTTTTGAGCACCAAACAAGCTGGTTAATACAGTGTGTAGTTGAAGCTCAGCTGTAGTCTTGATGTCTACCCCGCATCCCTGTGAATTTCAACAGAAACCCAGGGTCCAGGAAGACACACTGCCAGCCAGCAGCATCTTACATCTGTTTAGCATTGTAAATCAGATTGATTGGCAGGGGAGCGACATACCAAGTGCCAATTATCCAAGGCAAATGCGGCCCAAGAATGAGGGATTTGTCCATGATAGCATAGTATCTTTTCTTTTGTTAATATAAGACTTATTTTCACTATTTTAAATTGTGTATTGGTGTATGCCCACGCATAATACAGATGCTCGCTGAGGCCAGAAGCCTTGGATACCCTACAACCTGAATTTATAGCCAAGTAAGCTCCCAGACATGGGTGCTGGGAACTGAACTCAGGTCCTTTGAAAGAACAGCATGCTGCACTATTTCTCCAGCCTACATCATCTCTTCTTGCTTGTGCTAGCTCCAGGGTAGAAAGGCTTTCGATGTCTTCTCTGTCCTCATCTCCTAAGGGAAGTTCAGGAGGTCAGTGAACAATGAACACCCATTCTGATGCTCCTGACTTAGAAGCTAAGGAATAAAAGCAAATGGGCAGAAGCCAGAGATGTTACTCAGTGGTAAAATCCTTAGCTGGTGTGGTGGGAGCTTGGGTTGAATCTCTGTCTATTCTTATCCACACCAGCAGCAGCAGCAGCAGCAGCAGTACTAGATGTCTGGGAGAGATCAAGATGCTATTGTGGAGGCTAGAGAGATGCCTCAATAGTTAGGAATGTATACTATTGGGATTCAAATTTGGTTCCCAACCTTCATGTCCAAAAAGGTCTTAACTGCCTATACTTCCAGCTCTGGGGGATCTGGCACCTCTGGCCTCTAAGAGTACCTGCACTCACATGCACATATAACGTAATTTAAAATAAAGACTTTTTAAAAGATTTATTAATTATATAGAAGTACACTGTAGCTGTCTTCAGAAGAGAGCATCGGATCTCATTACAGATGGTTGTAAATTCCCACGTGGTTGCTGGGAATTTGAACTCGGGACCTCTGGAAGAGCAGTCGGTACTCTTAACCACGGAGCCATCTCTCCATCCCTAAGATAACTTAGCTATTTTTATGTGTATGGGTGTTTTGCCTGAATGTATGTATGTATGTGCACCCATCCTGTGGCTAGTGCCCAAGGAAGGCACTGACTTCCTTGGAACTTGAGTCATTCCCGTGAGCGGAGGATGTAGATACTGGGAATCAAACTGGGTCCTTTGCAAGAGCAAGTGCTATTATTAACATCTGCGCCATCTCTTTACCCTCTAAAACTTTTTTTTTAAGATTTAACATTTATTACTGATAAAAGTGATATTAGAGGGTGTGACGGATGTCCACACATGTTACCAGTCACTGGCACGATGCCAACCACAGGCAGCTATTAACAATATACTGACTCTTTCCTAGAAGTCAGTGTCTGTGACACAGCACTGAGCTTCCCAGAAAGTCACCATCTCAAAGATCTTCCTCCTGCTCTGGGGGAGGATGACTGACATGTGGAGGAAGCTGAGAGAGCTATGTTCCTTCAGAGGCTACCTGTCTGAGGAGCAGTGAGGGAAACTACTTGCCCTTCTCGACAGAGAAAAATGAGTAAGTGATTTGTGCCACAGTATTACATGTGGTTCTCACAGAGTTTAGAACAAAACACAGTAGAGTCTGGAATCTGCATTCCGAAAGATCTCATCCCACCATGTCCGGGGCTGGCAAGGCCAGGCAGGCAGGCAAGGCTGGTCGACTGAGGAAGTTGTGGTTTAAAGGCTGTGTGAAGCAATGAAGCAAGGGAGTTGCTTTAACATTGTCTCTCCCTCCCTTTCCTCCCTTCTTGTTCTTCACACTCAGAAAAGCAAGAGAGGTTCTCAAAGGGGAATGCTGAACAAACACAGAGAAGGGTTCTAACTAGGAGAAAAATACCAAAAAGCTGTAGATATTCAGTGACATTCCAACTCAGCGACTCTTTGAGTACACCTTGAACTTTGACCCTCAAGCTTCACAAATGCTGGCATTACAGGTGTGTACCCTCAAGCTCAGCTACTTCTGCTGTTGTAGAGCCCAGAAAGGAGGGTGCTGTTTTGTGCCTTGGAAAACTAGTCTCTCCCCACTCCTTAAAACTAAGCAGTGAAAGATATTCTGGCAGGGAAGTAACATACGAGAACAGTGTTGCGGGGAAGCCCTACCCAAACCATGAACAATAGCAGTTCCACTGAGTACAACTAAGGAAATAACAGCTGTGTTGATAACACTGGGCTCTGCCCACCATAGACTAGCAAGGTCACACTTACCACCTGGTCTGCCTCAGCCAATCCCAGAACTGACTTGATGGAGCAAGACTGCAGGTTGTGTGGACACCAGGGGAAAAGCCCAGAGGGAAGAGGAAGCTGCTTGTCTGCAAGCCCAGTGTTTCTCTTCCCGGTGCTGAGTCATCTTTTGGTAAGGCACCAGGAGAACACCTGCCTGAGTTTCTGAACCATGGAAAACCCCAGCAGCCTGGACCCCTGAGAGATTTTATCTGGGGTAATCCCTCTCACCAACCCTCCCCATTGCCATTTCTAGCTCTAATGAGTTTCGAGCTTTCTTTCCTTTCTCCCTCTAAGAGGCACACAAGTGGTACAGGCTCCCAGGCCCGCAGTTCGGTGTGGCTGTAATAAACCTATGCAGGGTTGCCATGAAATCTGATACTTTGAACGTTTCCTAATCCAGCAGCAATAGCTAGTTTGCATCTCTCCCCTCCCCCACCAAGAATGTTTCCATTAGTGAAGACTAGAAGCCAGAGTCGGGTGGGTGTGGTGGTGCAGGCCTTTAAGCCCAGCTTTGGGAGGTACAGCCAGGCAGATCCCTACAAGTTCGAGGCCAACTCATCGACATACTGAGCCCCATAACAACCAGGGCTATGTGGAGAGACCCTGTCTCAAGAATCCAAAAAGGTAATCGTGGAAGCTGGCAGCTCAAAGGTGATCAAAGGCTGTCGTAGTCCGACATAAATGGTGCTGACTGTTAATACTGCATCGTTCCCAGGATGCGCTGGACAGCTTCCAGGAAACCAGAGTCTTTGGGAATGCAGACAGAAAGCTGGAACTTCTAGAGAATTGACTGGCATACCATCAAGGTGGATGGAACCTAGAGCTTAATTGAGCTCAGCTCGGAAATCTCAGGCAGGGTTGATAGACTGGTGGCTCTCCTCCCACTTCCCCCATTATGTGGGTTTGGATGTATTACTAGTCTTAGCTGATGGAGTAATTTTTTTTCTGGTTAATTTTGATAATGAACTAGATCCTTACATGATAGCTAGTATTTAATGAGCATTTACTGTGTTGGAATTGTGTTGTCGCAATAGAACTATTTACCATTGCTTACCACAGCGGGGAAGAATCACAACACGAAGAAGCTAAGCAACATCCCTATTAGACCTGTTTACTATATTCAAGATACTCAGCCCAGGGGAAGGAGGTCACATTGGAATCCTGAGAACTTCTCAGAGAGTCCATAAGTGCTGGAGCTCTAGGAGGTGGGGTTGGTTACTGTTTCTTAGTAGTTATTCTCAAAGAAGAAACAAAAGGAAAGAAATTAGATATTCTCTCTCTCTCTCTTTCTTCCTCCTTCTCCTCTTCTTATTTCTTTCTCTCCTACCTAGTAATAGGGAGTGAAACTGGAGGGATAAAGTGTGGGGAAAAGATGAACCCGTAGAGTGGCAAAGACATCTGCAGAAAGCAACACTTTCTCTTTCACAGTTTGTCTTCAAGGATTCAAGAAAACGTACGTCTGGGAAGCATGGAGTCAAGTGATGCCTCTGCCTTAACAGACAGGAAAACAGACTTGAAGAAGGATTTGGGTTTACTTGCCCTAGTCCCACAGTATGAAAATGAGTGAGCCCACCAATCCCTGTTAATTTGTGCCTCTCAGACAACACAAATAACCCGTTGAAATTGCCTTTTACCTTTCTTGTATGCAAGGGAAAGATAAAACAAACAAACAAACAAACAAACTGCTTATCTGGGCTATTAGGAGAAGGTATTTGGGGTTTTTTGTTTGTTTGTTTGTTTGTCTTTTGTGGGTAAGAGGTGTCTGGAGAGTCCAGAGAAGAAGAAAAAGGAAAGCAGACTGGCCGTGAACATGGATAAGGGAGTGGGAGAGAATAGAGGAACTATCAAGGGACAGAACATAGGGCTTTCTCAGGTTGGGTCAGGCTCTTGCCAAAGCTGGTCTTGAAGACTTGATACTCTACCCTCAATTTTCTATGTGCTGCTACGATTTTAGGTGTATGACACCACTCCCAACTTTTTTTTTTTGAATGAATTTATTATAGAGTTATGTATATACTTGTGTGTGAATGTATGAACATAAGTGTGTAATGGAAAGCATCTCTCTAAGCAGAGGCTAGAAGGGGCCTTCAGGTCCCTACCATGTCATTCTCCTCTACCATGTCATGTCATCTACTCCTTCAAGGAAGAGTTTCTCCCCGAATCTGTGCCTCCCCTTTTGCCTTTTGTCAGCTAAGCTGCAAGCCAATAAGCCCTCAGGTCTCCGTTGGAGCTGGGGTTGAAGATTGGCTCTCTTACCTGGCTGGTTACATGACTGATGATCCAAACCAAACTCCCAGTCCTCATGAGTACCCAAGAAGCACTCTTAACCACCGAGACATCTCTCGTTTGGTTTTTTTTTGAGACGAGTTTTCACTCGGTAGCTCAAGTTGGTCTGGATCTATGTACCTCAGGCTTGCCTTCTGCTATGGCTATCTGCCTTCCTCATTCCCCGACCCTACTGGGATTACAGTAATTGACACTAGACCAGCAATTTAGCCTTTCAACACTCTTAGCCTTTCAACTCTCTGCTGGTAGTCCCATTTTCTTTTCCTGTTACAATTTTCCTTTTTCTGAAATGAGTAAAAGGGGAAAGGGAAGGAAGTAAAAAGAAGGATCACCATCCGCCTATCAATGTAAAACCAGAAACTTCCATTTACTAGATGCCCAAAGGCATCAGGCCCTCATTAAATATGGCCACCCAGTCCTTGCCTGCCGACGCTTGCCCACAATCAATATGGTGACAGCGTGTGGCGTCGACTTCCGTCGCCCTCAGCCTACCAACGCACCCTTCGCGACGGGGCGGCGAGCTTCAATGACGGCGGCGGGCTAAGCGCATGCGTGGCGGCGGCGGCGGCGGCGGCGGCGGCGGCAGCGGGATAGAGGGGCGGCGGGGTGTCTCTGCCTGCAGTTGCTAAGCTGCGGCGGCCCTGTCGTGATGGTGTAGCGGGGCCTGCGGGCGGGCGGGCGAGGAGGCCGGCACGGCCCACGCCTCCTGAGCGGCTCGGTACAGCGGCGGCACGCTGAGGGGGCGTCGCCGCCGCTGGCCCCCGGCGTCCCGGGAGGCCGCGCCCGCCATGGCGGCCCGGGTAGTGCTGGATGAGTTCACGGCGCCCGCCGAGAAGGCGGCGCTGCTGGAGCGGAGCCGCGGGCGCATCGAGGCTCTGTTCGGCGTTGGCCTGGCGGTGCTCGGCGCCCTCGGGGCGGAGGAGCCGCTGCCTGCGCGCATCTGGCTGCAGCTCCGCGGCGCGCAGGAGGCGGTGCACAGCGCCAAGGTGAGTCCAGCCTGGCTCGCACGGGCGGCGGGGCGTAGTATGTTCGTCCCGGGAGCCTCGGTGTCCCTATTTGTAAAGGGCGCTGCGAGAGCATCTCCCTTACTGGTAGTCCCTCTCGAAGTGCGCAGAATTAGAGCGATCAGGCCTCGGAGCACGCGCGCTGCGCGGGCTCGCGCTCGGTCCGCCTGTCCCTTGGATGTGCGCAAGGCTCGATGCTCCCGGTTGGTTTTCACCCTCCAGGCCGCCACTTCAGGGCTTCTAAACCCTTTGGGAATCTTAGGCCTGACCCTCTAGGAAATCAGGAGGGGACAGCATAATGATAAGTAATGAGAAGACATTTTAGAGGTAGGATATTTAGTAATTGCGTTAAAGATATTATTCTTGTATTGTTGATGTTCTACGATTATATGATGGTTGTTACACATCTGACACTCCAGCCGAGTACCACAAAAGGGATAACGCAGGCTTTAAAAATCCGGCGAACCAAATATGCTTTGATGAGGCTTGTTCCTTCTATCAAATGAACAACTGGAGAAACTGAAACTAAGCGGTGACTCACCTTGTGTGTGTATAATCAGTATTTCAGATTCAACACCGCCATCAGCCCCTCCCCCTCGTCAGAAAATAGCAAAATATGACCGCGAAGGCACTTATGCCTCCATAATCTCATTGAATCAGTGAAATAGTCAGATAGTCTACAGGTTGTCTGGAGAAAGGGCAATTTAATTATGTTTCTATGCAAGAGAGATCTACAAGCCGTGGGTAGGAGAAGGCTGAAGGCGTATTGTGTAGCATCTTAAGCTACAGGGGAGGAGTAGGAAGTTGAGGGATAAGGTGGTGTTTCCTCTTCTGTGGTCTTAGGAGTGTCAGATCTGGGAACTTAGGAGAAAGCCCCTCTCTGCTTCTCTCGGTCTGAAGTCACCAATGTCTCAAAGTCCCCTGTTTTGAGCTTCCTAAACACCTTCTACTCACTTTTCTCCAAACTTTCCTACCTACAAGGCACCAGAATTCGTGGGTAATGTATCTGATTCTAGCACATGGGCGATTTTTTTTAAAAGATTTATTTATGCATGTATGTGAGTACAATGTAGCTGTCTTCAGACACATAAGAAGAAGATGTCAGATCCCATTATAGATGGTTGTGAGCCACCGTGTAGTTGCTGGGAATTGAACTCGGGACCTCTGGAAGAGCAGTCCATGGTTTAAACCGCTGAACCATCTCTCCAGCCCCGGCGATGCTTGTTAAACAGTTAAGCTCTGCGGAGCCTTTTTGTTTTTTTTTTTTTTTTTTTTTTTTTTTTCTTTTTTCGGAGCTGGGGACCGAACCCAGGGCCTTGCGCTTCCTAGGTAAGCGCTCTACCACTGAGCTAAATCCCCAGCCCCTGCGGAGCCTTTTTTGTGTCCTACACCACAAATTTCCCATTACTGTTGAGTGGTTATAGCTCCAGATTTAATTTTAAAAAACAAACAAACGCTTGTGTTTGCCATGTGTAGGCTGTAAGGTGCATATTTGTGTGATTCTCCGCAGGCTGAACCCATTGGTGTTGGATTAAGTTGACTTCCCTGTGTTTAACTCCTTGCACCCACTCTTTTACTACCCAGGCCTAAAAACATGCCTGAGGCTTGTCACTTTAAGTGTTCACCAGGCACTCATTCCTCTCCTCTCCCTGGCCCTTGCTGTAGTTAACTCTATTGTTTCTGGTAGTGTCCCTTCAGGCTTGGTCACTTTTAATTGCCTGCTCCTGGCAAAGTCATCCTCCCTCAGGAGCTCCTTCTTGCACCCTGGCTGGCTTCCTGTCAGTCTGAACTCTGAGAGAACAGTTCGAGACAGGCTTGCTGTGGTGCCTGGCTGCCTTGGGTCAGCAGTCCGTCAGCCTCTAGGTTACAGGCATCTTGTTTTCTTTTTTCTTTTTTTTCCCCCCAAGATGTATTTAATTATGAGTAACATTGTACCTGTCTTCAGACACACTAGAAGAGGGCATCAGATCTCATTACAGATGGTTGTGAGCCACCATGTGGTTGCTGGGAATTGAACTCAGGACCTCTGGAAGAGCAGTTGGTGCTCTTAACCACTGAGCCATCTCTCTGGCCCCAGCATCTTGTTTTCTGATGGATATGGTAAACACGGTCTTAGACTTCCACAGCAGGCTATCCTGCCCTGCCCTGGCTTTGTGTTGGACAACCTTTTTTTTTTTTTTTGGACACCCTAGAGGTAGAAAATGCTTCCCTCACTTTACAGAAAAGTCTGTCTCTACTAGTCCTTCCACCCGGGTTCTCTCTGGTCTGTCTGTCAGTGCCACACAGTTTAGCACAGCTGATAGGAAGGGTGTGGCATATGGTGTATTGGTAATAGTAATGTCACCTGCCAAGTTATCTTCTCAACGTGTATCACTCATAATGTAACCTTCCCACTTACAAGAGATTCCGTCTCCTTTCCCTTGACGTTTGTTTAAGCATTGACTGCAAAGGGCAGTGTAATTGACTTGACTATTTTTTTTTTCTCTTTTGAGGGAAAGGGAACTATTAACTTGGTATAAGGAGAAATGGCATTAAGGGGGAAATACAGCAAAGAAGAGTTTAGCTGGGTGGTCATGGTAGAACATATATATCTTATAGTCCCAGAACTGTGGAGGCTGAGGCATGAAGGTGGTGGTTTGAGGCCAACCTGGGCTACACAGAGGAACCCAGCCTCACAAACCAAAGATTTTCTTTTCTTTTTTGATAGTGCTGGGGACCAAGTCCAGAGCCCTGTACATGCTAGATAAACACTCTGTGGAGCTACACCCCCAGCCCAAGAAAAGTCTAAAGCTTACCTCTTTAAACTCTCATAAAAGGGGATCAAGGGGTCCAGCTCAGTGGTAGAGTGCTTTGAAGCTTCAATCCTGGTGCCAAAAAAGAAAACGGGAGCTGCTGCTGCTGTGTGTGAAGGGGAGTTGGGGGGGGGGGGCTGCTCTGGCTCTCAGAATTGAGTTTTCTGTTCCAGCCATGAGAATGGCCTCCAGTAATCAGTGGGAGCTATAGTGCCTGAGGAGGCTGGAGCAAGGCACTGACTGCCCAGGGCTGTGTGCTGGGGGAGGCAGTGCTGCAGGTGGACTTTGAAAAGCCCTGGAGATTTCTAGTCACCTCATTATTAACAAAGTTATAGAAGGCAAAAACCAAATATGAAGTAGAATATCATGACCAGAACATGTCATGGTTCCTTGTGAGATACAGTGGCTGGGAAGCGCTCTGGCTTGACTCAAGACCTTGGATATTTGGGAGGGAGTATTCAGGGTTTGGTCAGGGGAAAAGTTGTCTGAAACTCCTGGATGGGTCATTTGAAGGCAGAGCGACAGCCAGCAGTGAAAGGAACACCGTCTTGAGGCTGAGCTTGACATAGGCGGGGTGGGCTGGGTCCCAGTGAAGTAGATTTAAGGTAGTTTAAACCCTGGTAGGACGCTTCGTATTCTTTGGCCTGGTGGTGGTAAGGCTGCCAGATACTCAAATTCTAAAACTTGTATTTACTTAGTTTTTCAAGGGAAAGACTTGCCGTGGAGCCCTGGCTGGCTTACAACTAGAGATCTTCCGGCCTCTGCTCCTGAGTGCTGGGAGGTGTGGGCATGTACCACGGCTAGCTAGCGGTCAGGAATTAAGGAACAGCTTACCCACGAGGGAGTCAGTGTGTGGCTGTTCCTTTAACCTCAAGGTTCCTGTAACGTAGTAGAGAGATTTCCAAGGAAACAGGACAGCGTAATTCATGCCGCAGTTTCTGTGTGTCCAAAGCATTACAGTAATGAGAAAAGGAAAGGTTTCTTGTCAGCAAGGTTCCCCGAGGGAAGGAGTGGGGCAAAGACAGAGAGAGCTTGGGCAAAACCACGGAGTTTGGAACGTGCAGTCTCCAGAAGTTCCTTGAGTGAAAGAGAGCATGGAGGGAATCGTCAGAGGTAGAGAGGGTGTGTGGGGCCTGTTGTGGGGAGGGGGTAAGGGAAATTTAGAATGTAAATGAAGCAAGTACAGAGACTGTGAGTGATATCCAACAGCCTCCATACTAATTTGATTTAGCTTGAGCTTCAAAGGCAAGCTGTGTCCTTGGCTACTTTTATGCCAACTTGACCCTAGCTAAAGTCACCTGAGAGGAGGGAACCTCCATTGAGAAAATGTAAGATTGGGCTGTAGGTAAGCCTGTTGGTCATATTCCTAATTAGCGATTGATGGAGAGGGCCCAGCCTGCTGTGGGTGGTGTCATCCCTAGGCTGTGGTCCTGGGTTCTATAAGAAAGCAGGCTGAGCAAGCCATAGAGAGCAAGCCAGTAAGCAGCGCCCTTCCATGGCCTCTGCACCAGCTCCTGCCTCCAGATCCCCACCCGGTTTGAGTTCTATGTTAGTGTTCCTGGGTCACTGTGGTTCAGTGAATGTCAGCCAGTAAGCTCCTTTTCCCATGCTACTTTTGGTCATGATGTTTCAGCCTAGCAGTATTAGAATTAAGACAGTGTGAGAAGTTAGGAAACCTGGAGAGAACTTAACCCATTGGGTGGGTGGGGTGCAAATTTATATTTTTAATTCCATGTATGTTCTATGTAGTTTAAAAACACTGCTGTCAAAGGGAGCGAGAGGATTACTCTGTGGCAGATGCGGCTGTGGCCTTTGAAGTATACATTCTGACTGCCCTGAAGAACATGTTTGTTTGCTTGTTTGTTTGCTTGTTGGTTTGTTTGTTTTTGAAAACAGGATTTCTCTGTGTAGCCCTGGCCATCCTGAACCAGGCTAGCCTAGAACTGAGTGATTTGCCTGACTCTGCCTCCCAAGAGCTGGAATCAAAGGTGTATACCACTGAATAACATGTCTTAACATAGAAGCTGTTACATAAATTTTCATAGAACAAAAGACAGTCATAAGTCATCTGGATCTGGTGGCACACCCACAGTCCCAGGACTCCTGAGGCAGAGGCAAAGAGGATCACTGTAAATCCATGCAAGACTGCATTAGGGAGGAAGGGAGGGAGGGAGGGAGGGAGGGAGGGAGGAAGAAAGAAAGAAAGAAAGAAAGAAAGAAAGAAAGAAAGAAAGAAAGAAAGAAAGAAAGAAAGGAAGGAAGGAAGGAAGGAAGGAGGGAAACAAGAGAGTTTGCAGATACCTTGCTGGGAACTTGAGGTGGCTAGGCTGACACAGGTGCCAGACACCGACTTGATAGTGGTTTGATGGTGTTCTGCTTAATTAATACATTTCAAAAGCTTTGCCTGTGGTTAAAAGAATGCTGTTAGATACTGGTGGACATAATTTTCCCTGGATCTATAGTGTCAACTCTCTAAAATCAAGCTTGAATCAACCAGTAGATGTCAAATCTTCAGCATTCACCATCTCCCCTCCACCCACCACCCCAACCTCAGGGTTTACAACTTCAGTTTACAAAAAAGTATTGTGATAAAATCCAATCATACATGTTGACGAAAACATGTCAGTGACCCAGGTGAAGCTTATGAACTGCCCTTTTAAAGTCTGTGTTAGAAAGTAGGAGACAGGACTAGTAAATTAATACAGTTCCTTCTCTTGGAGAAGAGAGCAGCAGAAGACCTGGGCCACAGCTCTGTCTCAGTGAATCAACTGGTGGTAAAGAAGGCACCAGAAGGGATTTCTGTGGACAGGGTAGGTACCTGAGGGAGTCAGGAGCCTGAACTTACAGTGTCCCTGGACCTTGATAGGTGATATTTCCCAGGTTCAGGTCTAAATGCAGTTGAGCAAGGCAGGTGGGGCACTGGAGTTTTCTGAGTGAGGACAAGGAGGTAGAAAGGCTCTGTGGCAGCAGAAGGGAAAAGAAAAGTCAAGGTGAAACTCAGACTAGACTCATGCCAGCAGGGCTCCCACAGGCGCTCCCTGAGAGTTCTGCGGGGTTTGAGCTGCAGGAATTTCAGATCATTTTGCTTGGAAGAGTGATACCTGGTTCACGAGTAAACAGTAGACTTGTTCAGAGAGGGAATAACTTAGGAATGTACCACTGGGTAGCATCGTGGAGCCTCTGTGTTGGTTTCACCAGAAAGGAATGTGCTAACTCTTTTGCATTTTCCTAGAATGATGTTTTTTACAGTTGTGAAAATCA
Source organism: Rattus norvegicus (assembly GCF_021556685.1). Lineage (NCBI taxonomy): Eukaryota > Metazoa > Chordata > Mammalia > Rodentia > Muridae > Rattus > Rattus norvegicus. The sequence goes on from NC_141552.1 coordinate 34,742,673, forward strand.
TCTTAAGAAACAACGGCTGGCCCAGTGTCCTTTACAGCTAATACTTGGGGGTTATTCCAGAATGTTGAAATAGGGGTGCGCACTGCTAATGCCACACATAGCTTCTCCTTCCCTGTTCCTTTCCCCGCCAATGCTGAAGGATTCCTTTTAAGATTATATACTTATACTTTTAAGATTATATATTTACTTACTTATTTAGTTGAGCTGTTTATACCATATCCTGCACAGGGGTCAGGGGTCAACTTGTCAAAATTGGTTCTCTCCTTCCCACCATGTAGGCCCCAGGGATTGAACTCAGGCCATCAGACTTGGCGGCGGCAGACGACTTTACTTGCTGAGTGTGATTTTTTTTTAAAAAAATGTATGAATCTCTCAAAGATTTTATGTGTATGAGTGCTTTGCCATTGTGTGTGCCTGTGCACCACCCACATGCCTAACACCGGTGGAGGTCAGAAGAGGGCATTAGAGCCCCTGAAACTGGTGTTCCTGGTAGTTGTAAGCTGTCCTGTGAGTGACAGGAGCCAGACCCAGGTCTTCTGTAAGAACACCAAGTGCTCTTAACTGCTGAGCCCTCTCTCTGCCCCTCTTCTGTAGGATTTTAATTAAATCAAGGTTCAATATCTTGGGCTGTTGTTGTTGTTGTTGTTGTTGTTGTTGTTGTTGTTGTTGTTTTTCTTTGCTAACATTTTACTACATTGTTAAAGTTTGCACCCTTGAATTTCAAATCAAGTTATAGGAAATAGCTGTAGTAATTAAAGAGCTGGTTTGTTGTTCTAGAAAAATTATTATAGTGTGTGTGGGTGCGTGTGTGTGTAGTCAGAGGACAACTTGTGAAGTTGATTCTCTCCTTTCATACTTATCCTGCAAACACCCTTACCTACTAAACTTATTTCCCTAGCCCTGTTCACACATACCCCTACTTCCCCCACCTCATCCCCCTCCCCCACATACCTCATAGAGGAGTAAAGGCTCCTAGCCCTGGTTTTGTTTTGTTAAAGATGGTCTCACCATGTAGCCCTGGCTGGCCTGGTATTTCACCGAGTTCTGCCTGTCTCTGCCTCCTTAGTGCTGGGATGAAAGGGATTTACCATTGCTGTCCTTAGGTTGATGCATGTTAATATATCTCTATTGTTAATAAAATTCCTGTAGTAATAGATGACTATACATTAATAAGATTTCCACTGAAGAAACCTAAAGATGGCCAAGCATTGGTGATGTATACCATAATACCAGCCATGCACTCACAGGCTGAGGCAGAAGCATTGCAAATTTGAGATCTACTTGGGTTGTGTAGTGACTTGGAGACTATCCTGGGTTCCCAAGTAAGACCATCTTACTGAGACTCTGTCCTCAACTAAGAAAGAAAGAAGCCTAGCATGTCTAAGAAAACTTTGTGTTTAATTTCACATAACACGAAGAGGAAAATAAAAGTCTAAAGATAGCAAGTCTCAGAGCTTAGGAGCTGGTCCCTCGTTCTCACAGAGTGACCTAACTGCTCCAGTGATCAGGGCTCTGTGTTAAGAAATGTAGACTTGGTGGTGGTGGGGGAGTTTGTGTGTGTGTGTGTGTGTGCGCGCGCGAGTGCGTGTGTGCGCGCGAGTGCGTGTGCGTGTGCATGGTGTGTGTGCGTGCCAGTGCCGCTGTTGCCTACCAGTCTGCACCACCATACTTGGCTCTTTTTTTTTTTTTTTTTTTTAAGATTTATTTATTTATATGTGAGTACACTGTCTGTCGCTATCTTCATCCAGACCTGAAGAGGGCATCAGATCTCATTACAGATGGTTGTGAGCCACCATGTGGTTGCTGGGAATTGAACTCAGGACCTCTGGAAGAGCAGTCAGTGCTCTTAACCGCTGAGCCATCTCTCCAGCCCCTTTTTTTCTTTTTGTGAAGTTGGGGATGGAATACAGAGCCTAGTTCATACCAGCAAGCACTGTGACACTGAGCTGCATCCCAGCCATAAACCAGAGTTTCTTAAAATCATCTGAAAGTAGGTCCTAATTATCTGCTAAACACATAACCACATGATCATACCACAAGGTCAGGTTGCTGGCAGAGGTGCTTAGAACACATCTGTGCATATAGAGGCACATGTGAGACTGGCAGAATGGTTCTTGGACCTGACAGAGGGACAGGTGGAGCTGGGCATAGTGAAGTACTCCTGTGGTGGCCAGCACTCAGGAAGCTGCATCAGGAGGGCCCTTTGAGACCAGTGAGCCATCTAAAGGGAAGGGCCTGGAGTGATGAGACACTCACAGAGCAGCAGGAGACAGGAAGTCATCAGAGAGGCAGAGAAAGGAAGACTTCCTGCTACTGAGGACTCATTCTGGGACCTGAAGTAGGGCAAACTTCTATTTAAACAGGTAACCAGATGCCTTTGGAGGTCACTTAGGCTAGTACTTCTAACAGGTATGTGCTTGGTCATCTCAGTGGGTCCTACAAACACCCAAAGGGTAAAACACCTTTTAAAGTCACAGGCAAACTTTCAGACTAGCTAGCAAGGGTGTAAGCCCTGAGGCCCTGGTGTAAAAGGGAGTACTGAAGGTAGGCATGGTGGCCATGTTTTTAGTCCAGTGGTTCTCAATCTGGGGTTGGCCAACCTTTTCACAAGGGTCGCCTAAGACCATTGGAAAACACAGATATTTAAACACTAAGATTCATAACAGTAGCAGAATGATAGTTTTAAAACAGCAATGAAAATGTTGTGGTTGTGGGTCACCACAACATGAGGAACGGGCGTGAAAGGGTCAGAACGTTAGAAAGGTTGAGGACCACTGCTTTAATCCCAGCACTCAGGAAGTATAAACTAGCTGACCTCCGAGTTGAAGGCCAAGCCTTTTCTCTATATAGTGTTTTTCAGGCCACCTGGAACTACGTAGTAAGACCCTGTCTCAAACAAAACAAAAAAGAATGTTGGTATAAAGGCACTGAATTAAAGAATAAATAGGTTACCTAATGTCTCAGAGCAAAGAAACCTTTAGGGCTATTTCTTCTACTAACTCAAAGAGTTATCTATCATCTTGGTTGTCAAAACTCTACAGTTCAATTAATTAATTAAATTGATTAATTTTCTTTTTTTTAAAGATTTATTTATTTTATGTATAAGTACACTGTAGCTGTTTTCAGACACACCAAAAGAGGGCATCCTATCCCATTACAGATGGTTGCGAGCCACCATGTGGTTGTTGGGAATTGAACTCAGGACCTCTGGAAGAACAGTCAGTGCTTTTAACCCCTGAGCCATCTCTCCAGCCCCTAATTAATTTCCAAAACTGGGTTCTATATATCCAAGGCTGACCTGGAATTCTATGTAGTGAAGAATGTTGTTGACTTTTTATTTATTTATTTATTTATTTATTTATTTATTTATTTATTTATTTATTTATTATTTTGGTGTTTGAGACAGGATGGTTTCTCTGTGTAACCCTGGCTGTCCTGGAACTCACTCTGTAGACCAGGTTGACCTTGAACTCACAGAGATACACTTGGCTCGGCCATTTTTTAATGTTTAACCACATCATTGTTGCAAGATGTTGGTCCATGTTTACAAACCACCTACAGATACTAGTTAGACATTAATTGATTTGCTCAGGGTTTCTCAGCACTTGTGTGATTTGGGTCATATACTTTGGTTGTATGGGGAGGAGTGTACTGTATCTGTAGGATGATTAGCAGCATCTGTCTTCCACCTTCTCGATGCTGGAGATGCCAAGAACATCTTCTCAAGCTGTAAATGCCAGGTATGGTTCCTGATGCTGCAGGTGCCTAGAGAATTACATCCTGCTTGGGAATGACTAAATCTGATGGCTAAAAAGTAGTTCCCACTGTCTAGAATGTGCAGTTTACTGGACTTGAGATAAACACTACCATTTAATAAGATACTTGTATTTTTAAGTAGAGATTAGTGTATATGCCCCCTGTTTCCTCAGATGTTTTCAGACAAGGGGAGAGGAAGGAAACTAAGTGAACGTGTTAATCCAAACGTGTTAATCCTGAGGAGATCTTGAGCGCTTACTTGTCTTGCCCAACAGGAAGCTCTCTAGAGTGTGCTTCCAGAAATACTTCTGATCCTGAAACTAGGAGGTAGACAGGCTATTGTAGCAAAAGCATTCTAAAATCTGTGGGTAGAAAGGTTTATATTTGCAGTTGCTTGTAGTGCTTCTGTTAAGTCTAAGCCACTGTTCATTAGAAGAGAACTTGGGACCAAAGCTGGGGTTGGAGGGAGCTGTCAGCTGCAAGTCAGACGAGCGTTTGAGGCACTTTTGGAATAGAGTGACTGGATGTAAAGCTGGGGAATAGGTAAGCACAGAGTTGAAGCTAGAGGCAGAAGTGTGCGGTATCACTAGGACAGTAAGCATTAGGATTGCAGCTTGGAGAAGGTCTGAGTGGAGTTGAGAGGAAACTATGTGGAGATAATTTTGAGAACTACACACCTTAGGAGCAATAGAAAATAAGGACAAAGGACTTGGAGCATAGTCAGGAGAAGGTGACACACTCAGACATATCCCCTGGACAAACCCAGTTCTTCTCTGTGAGGAGTAGTCCTCAGTCTGGTCCGTCCCGTGAGGCCAGAGAGGCAGACAGATCTGATTGCTTGGGGTTCTGTTTGCTGGGGTCTTGCTAACAAAGGGGAGGTTGGGGAGGGGCAGCAAGACCAGTTTGTATTTCCACAGTCTGGGTAGAAAAGAGGCACCGTAGTGAAGAAAAGTGACTTCATCTGTGCTGGAATGTACCTGGTTTATCTGGAAATGCCATCTAAGCAGTGAGCACATCGTCAGAGCCAGAGTCTGACTGTAAGGCCCAACACGTGACTGACTAGTGATTCGCTTCTTTATTGTTTGTTGGGAAAGCGAAAGAAACTCCAACTAGGGTCACTGGGGGCCTTTATGACAATTATGACTCAAGATGGCTGCACCCATGTCAGGCTGTATATCCACACCTAGTGTGTATGTAAAACTGAGGAGGGAAGTACTTAGCAAAGGCCGTGTTTGAGAGTGCCATGCTCTGTAACCCACGTTAGAATGCTCTGTGTGGTTGTCATTGTCAAAGTTCAGGTGACTCAGTTTGGATAGGAACAGAACCCATCTTTCAAGGGACCGACTGTAAAGTGGGGTGCAAGCTACTATTTTCATAGACTGAAGGTGGAAGAAGGGCCAATGGGAACCCCATCATGAACCCAGGCTTATTGATAGTGATGCAGTGGGGTGCCCCATCATGAACCCCAGGCTTATTGATAGTGATGGGAGAGGTGGAGAGGACCTGGGCTGGAGAGATGCCTCAGTGGTTAAGAGCGTTTGTTGTTGGGGTTAGGGATTTAGCTCAGTGGTAGAGCGCATGCCTAGCAAGCGCAAGGCCCTGGGTTCGGTTCCCAGCTCTGAAAAAAAGAAAAAAAAAAAAGAGTGTTTGTTGTTACTGCAGGGGACCTGAGTTCAGTTCCCAGGATCCAGATTAGGTGGCTCACAGCCGTCTGCAGCTCCAGTCTGATCCCCTGGAGGGATCCGATGCTCGTTTCTGGCCTCCACAGACGCCTGCACACACGCACACACAGTCTTTTGTTTTAAGACTGGATCTCTATGTAGCTCTGGCTGTCCTGAAACTCACGTGTAGACCCGATGTTACATGCATGCCAGTGCACAAGAGTAAAAGACTTACTTATTTTCCTTTCTGTTTTCCTAAAGATAATGTAAAACGTTTGTTTTGTTTTGTTTTTGAGACAAGGTACCATATAACCCAAGAAAGCTGAAGTACGGGGATGACAGGTATTCAACACAGTGATCATGTTGACATCTTAGGAGCTTCTGTGCCTACGTAGTTTCCCAGTGATGGTTGGTAGACTCGAGCATCCTGTTGTCTGCACCATGGTGCTTCTGGGAGCGAGCAGAAGCACTGGTGGTTGCTCTCAGGTTCTCTTCAGTAGTCACTCAGTTTCCTGTGCTTTGCAGGCTGAGCCTTTTCTGTTTGTCTTCCGAACTCCTTAGCTGCATGCTTTCAGGTCTTTAGCTGCATGCTTTCAGGTCTTTAGCTGCATGCTTTCAGGTCTTTAGCTGCATGCTTTCAGGAAGAGGTTGTAATAGTACCATAGAGAAGGCTTTCCCTTGTGAGTCCTGCCTGCACTGGTTTGAGCTACTTCCAGAATGGAACAGGTTGGCAGGAGCATTTCTCTGGGCTTATGGATGCTTTTCTGAGAACTGAGAAGCTGGATGGGACTGTGGTGGTACACATTTGTGATTCCAGCATTGCAGAGGCTGACAAAGGATTTCAAGTTCCAGGCCAGCCAGTTCCCCCGGGGGAGACCTGTCTCACCAAGGGAATGTTGGCTCAGTGCTGAGACTTGGGGTTGACCCACGAGTACCACAGTAGAAAGGGGAAGTAGAATGGGAGGAAATCATGGTTATTCCCAAGTGTCAGCATCTAGGTCAGTTTTTTCTCTGTTGACTGTATGACACTGAGAATACACATTTACTTGTAATGAGCTTAAGACTTAGAAGGGTTTTTTTTCCTTTTTTTAATTGAAAATATTTTTTTATACAATATATTGTGATTACTGTTTCCCTTCCCCCAACTCCTCCCAGATTCTACCAAATCCACACACATTCTTGCTCTCTCTCTTTAGAAAACAAACGGGCACCTGAAGCAAAAACAAAACAAAACAAAACAAAACAAAACAAAACAAAACAAAAAACAATTAGATAAAACAAAAGCAAGTAAACCTGAATAGGTCAAAACAACAGAAGAAAGGGAGGAAAGGAGACAGCACAAGAAACACACGGAGATGCTAGGACATACACATTGCACACACAGAAATCCCATAAAGACACAGTCAGAAAGTATGAGAAGTGTCCAGACAAAAAGCATTGTGAGGAAAAAGTGCTACTGGGTTACGTGTGGGTCATCTATTGCTGGGCCTGGAGCCCATTAAGTTTAAACCCATTGAGATTCCACTGGAGAAAACTCATTTCTCCTCTGAGTGGTTAGCAATTGCAGATAGCCTCTAGGTTAGGCAGGGATGGGCTGTGTCCACTTCGCAGCACCAGGATCCATCTGACCTAGGTGCTCCGTTCTCACTGCCAGTCTCTGAGTTCACATGCCCGAGGTCCTGCATGTTGGGAAGGCCTTTTTTCCTTGCTGTCCTCCATCTGCACCGGCTCTTAAATTCTTCCTACCTCCTCTTCCGCAGGCTTCCCGAGCCGTCAGGGAAGGGGTTTGATGGAGACAGCTCCTTTAGGAGGAGTGCTGTGACAGTTCTTACTCCCCATCTTCTGCAGGAAGAAGCAAGTCTGGCCTCCTCAGGGCATTACTTAGGCCTTACACCCCTGTTTCCGTTTTCCTCAGTGTTAGCTAAAGTTAGCCCATTTCTGTGTTTTTACCACTTGTCCCACTTTTGCTAGAAAAACAGGAACCCGCTTTACCTTTTCCTTTGCTAGTTCCTGGCGCATGGTAAGTGCTTTGACAGCTACAGTGGGTGCACAGATGAATGGATAAACTAAGTCTTTCATGCTTTAAGCAAAATTACATTTAATACAATCTGGACTGTTTCTGCATGTTTCTCCAAATTCTTTTTTTTCTGGAATATGTTAAATTTGCTTGCTGATCATGGTGAAGAAATCTACCTTTAAGACCCAGTCTTCATCTTTATTTCCTTTTCTTTGTTGAGACAGGGTCTCACTGTGTAGTCCTGACTGACCTGACACCGTGTAGACCAGGCTGGGCCTGTGCTCCACCTGCCTCTGCCTCCTGAGTGCTAGGACTAAATAAAGGCCAGCCTCACTATGCCCGACAATCCTCATTGTTCTTTCTATTCTAGTTTTTTTTTAAACTTGTATTAAAATGAAAGTATAAAGTTTGTTTGTTAATCCCTTTGGGGGTGAATTTCTAATTCTTTGATTTATGTGAATAAAGTATATTTGAAACTTAATCAGGAGAGACTGGGCATGTTGGCTGTTTGCCTTTAACCCTAGGGTCGGGGCCCCTGGAACTGGAATTAAGGTGGTGGTTGTAAGACTCAGCGTGGGTGCTGGAAACCAATCCTGGGTCCTCTTCGAGAGCAGGACATTCTCTTAACTCCTGAGCCATCTCTCCAGCCCACTTTTGCTTCCTCCTCCTCTTCCTTTTCTTTCATTTTTTTAAAAATTGATTTGATGTTTTTGAGACCAGATCTCATTCTGTGTTTGAGGCTGGCCTTAAACTTGGGGCGCTCCTCCTGCTCCGTCGTCTTAGTGGTGAAATCCTAACCATAGGCACCACGCTTCGAGTTGTCTTAACTTCCCAGCACTCTTCATTCTGATTTCCTTCATTTCCTTTCCTTTGACTTCCTGATTCCTGTTGCATGGATTTGTTACCATTTTGTATTTGTTAGAGAGTGTGAGTATTTTTTTTTTCTGGAGAAGGATTTGGACCATTTTATTGTCATCACGACCCAGTCTAGCATCTCTTGGGAAGAGAGCCTCGTGAGGCATTGTGTGCATCAGGCTGGCTTGTGGGAGAGCTGACTGGATTTCATTTGTTGACCTGAGAAAGTCCAGCCCACTGTGTGGTAGATTTCCTGGGTTTGGGTCCTGGACTGTAAGGAGAGAAAGTGAGCTGAGCAGAAGTGAGCGTGAATGTCATTGACACCTGTCACCAGCTGGTTTAGGTTCCTGCCACCTTGACTTCTGCTGTGATAGACTGTCACCTGTAACTGAGCTAAAATAGCCCTCCCAAGGCTTGCTTTCTGTGAGTGTACTTCATCATGGCAACAAAACCGAAACCAAAACAGTTTGAGACTCGAGCCTCACGCTGCCAAATGCTCTTTCCCTGAGCACCATTGCAGTCCTGAGATTGTCTTAGAGTTCCGAACTACCCAGCAATCTCTCCCCCCACTGCTCCGTTTTATATTCTGTTGTATTTGTCTCATAGACATGCTTTCGTTCCCGCACGGAAAGCCAGTTCAGAGATTTGGATCTGGGCAGAATCTGTTCATAGGGAGGCTTTACTGTGGATCAGTGAGGAAATAGCCCTTTAAAGAAAGTATTTTGAGGAGGTCTTTTATCTAGAAAAGAGATTGCTTCCCTTTACCTTACCAGTTGCCAATTGCTGCTGGCAGCCTACTGAAGAAATCTAATCAACTTTCCCTTATCCAAGTGGCTGTAGGGTTCCCTCTACAGAACTTGATTTGATGCAAGTGAATGCAGCCACACACCTTCTTACTTAGACAGGCAGCCTCGAGTACACTGACGGGTAAAAGGCGATCCCCACTCCTAGGATGGCAGGTTAAGCACCTTGATAGTACTGCTAATGTAGCTGTCATACCTGGACAGGGTGCCTTGGAGCTACTTTAGACTTGGAAACGTAAACAGGAACAGATCAGTTGGAAGAGACCCAAACTGAGAGGGCTTACAAGCCATTGGTAGTGAGTTTGCCGCCCTGCCAAGTTTGGTTGACTTATTATTACACTTATTGATTTATTTATTCTTTATCGAGATAGGGTATGGGTGTGAGGATGTACACAGGAGTTTGCAGGGGTCCAGTCTCTTGTTCTACTACGTGGGTCCTGGAAATGGAACTTAGGGTGTCTGTTTTGATGGTAGGAATCTTTATCCACAGAGCCATCTTGCTGCCCACCTCCTTGTTAGCCCAGATTGACCTTGAACTCAAGTCAGTTCTGTTTCAACCTCCCAAAAGCTGGGTCTACAGGTGAAGTGCCACATGTCTGTGTTGTCTTTAGTTCCATTGTCATTAGCCTGAGTACAGCAGACTCGGCCTGGAAGTGGGATTCTGGGTGCACACAGAGCACTGAGAGGAACCTGTAGTTCTGACTGGAGGCACAGGAAGTGGGCACCCAATACTTGACATTCACCAAATCCCATTCCTCCTCCTTTTTCTTTTCTCTATTCTCAGAGTGTCAGTCCTTTGGTGGTGACAACAGTTTGTAAACTTTCTAGATACAGCCCCAATCTGTCCATGTGCACACTCACTCCCAAACACCTAAGAAATGTTTTAAAGGGAGTCTGGGCTTGGTTGGCACATGTCTTTAATCACAGCATTGGGGAGCAGCGGCAAGTGGGTGGATCTCTGAGTGTGAGGCCAGCTTGGTCTACATAGCAAGTTTCCAGCAGAGAGAGACCCTGTCTCAAACAAAAAAAACCAAAGACTTTTCAGAAGAGAACATAACAGCATGCCACCATCCTGGGCAGGGACATTCCAAAACTGTATGGCATTGGAACCACAACTCCTAAGACAGATCTGTTCTTTCTCAAACATGTCAGCCTTCTTAGAACTCAGACAAGGTTTAGCATTGCATACCCTAGCATTCAGTGTGGATAGCAGGTGAAGTGGCGTATGAGTTAAATTGGGAAAATCCTAATTGTTGCAGGAAAGGATACAAGTACTACTGCTAAGGACACACACGTGTTGAAATCACCAGATTAAAGCTAAAACACCGGTTATGGAAATCCCTCAGTGGTAGAGCACGGTGGTACAGCCCTTTAATCCCAGCACTCAGTAGGCAAGGTAGGTGAATCTTTGTTTCAGGACAACCAGGACTACATTTTGAGGCAGTAAAATCCTGCCTCACAACAAAACAAAACAAAACATCCCCAGTAGGTAATTATCAAAACCAAAAGTTTGAGCAAAGAACTAGTGTAAAAAGAACCAACCCGCAAGATTAGAGCAAAACTGCAATTAAAACCTCGGAGATGGGCGTCTTCCTCATAATTGCTGTTGGTACCAAGATCTCTGCCCATTAGCCTAGGCCGATTGCAACTCACCGTAGCTTTGGCATCGCTATCCTCTTGCCCTGGTCATCTCACATCATGCAGGAGTTTGGTTCTCTCTCATCATGTAGGTTCCAGGAACCAACCTCAGGTCATCAGGCTTCGGCAGCCAGAGCATTGCCTGCTCAGCCATCTTGCTGGGATGAAAGTTTGGTTTTTATAAAATGAGCAAATGAATCCAATACAAGAATTTCACATTGGTTGCTGTAGTTAATGTCTTAGAAGTCAAGGTTCTTTTTCTGTATAAAGATAAAAGTTGCTGTATGCATGAATGAGGTAGTCCATTCTTAAAATAACTGGTGAGGCCGTGGGCAGGGGGACTGGTGTGGCCATGGGCGGGAGACTGGTGCTGGATCTTAATCTTGATTCATTCAGTCACAAAGACTCATTTCACTGGAGGGGTGAGAACTTGTTCCATCTAAATTGTTCATGAAGCAGAGGGCACTTAGATTTTCTTTGACAAGACTTCTAACAATTACCAATTTGAAGAAAATTTGATAACTTGTATATGGTATTTATTAGTGGCATGTCAATGGAAATAGACCTTTTTAAAAAGATTTATTTATTACGTATAAAGTATATAGCATTCCACCTGCATATACACCTGCAGGCCAGAAGAAGACACCAGATCTCATTACAGATGGTTGTGAGCCACCATGTGGTTGCTGGGTATTGAACTCAGGACCTCTGGAAGAGCACACAGTGCACTTAACATCTGAGCCATCTCTCCAGCCTAGAAATAGACCTTTTAAAATGACTTTTTACTTGCAATTTGACAAAATGGAATTTCACCCTGTTTCAATTTTATTTAGGGATTTTTTTTTTTTTTAATGTGAGTATTGTACCTGCATGTATGTCTATAGCACATGCATGCAGGGCCCTTGAAGGCCAGAAAGGGGTATCAGATCCTCTGGAACTAACGTTACAGAGGGTTGTAAGCCACCAATCTGGGTCATCTGGAAAAGCAGCCAGTGCTCTTAACACACGGGAGCATCTCTCCAGCCCCAAACAACACATTATAAAAGCAAAACATCAGACTAGCCATGGGGACACAAACTTTAATAGTAGCATTTGGAATGTGGAAGCTGGAAAGAACTGGAATCAGTTCAAGGCCAGCCTGTGCCACAAAAGACCTGTCTCACAAAGCATATGTACAGCCATTAGTTCCTTCTCAAGCATGGATTATGGGCCATGGTCACAAAGAAAATAGTGTCTTCCTTAGCTAATCTTCTGAAGAAGAAATGAGTATTTATGAAGTTCGTTGCTGAAATCAACACTTGTGCACCAGCAACTCCAGCGTCGTTCATGAGGCAGTGAGTGTCTCACTGTGCAACCCTGGCTGGCCAGAAGCTCACAGTGGTGACCTGCCCCGCTCCTCTGGGGTTAGGATTGAAGGTTGGTGCCATCACACACAGCAGGAACCTTTATGGAACATTGCCTGCTAAAGGAAACTGTCGTTTTTGGAGCACTCTCAGTTTAAAAAAAGGAAAGCTGCTGCCAACCTCTCCTGTAAGAGTTGCTCAGTTCAGGGCTAGAGATAGACCATGGTTAAGAGCAAGGACCCAGGTTCAGTTACCAGCACCTTGTTAGGTGGCTCGCAAGCACCCGTCACTCCAGCGTCAAGGAATCAGATTCCCTGTCTGCAGTAGGCACCTACTCTCTGGTGTGCATCCTCCTCATCCCATAATTGAAAAGGACAAAAATAATTTCTTGAAAGAATTGCTTAAGTTCTAAATTAGCATAGTTTACATGGAAGTAGCAAACGCCAGTCGGTTACTTTGCTCCTTTTGTGATGTTTTGTGTGTTTAGTTTTGGTGTGAAGTGGCCTAGCGGAGCGGCCTGGGAATGAAGTTCAGTGGTAGACAGACCATCAGCCTGGTGCATACAAGGTCTGGTGCATACAAGGTCTGGTGCATACAAGGCTCACACTTTGGTTGCCAGTACAGGAAGAAAACAAAACAAAAGCCTCGATCCTGGTATCCTCAATTTTTCCATGTGGGGAATGGGAAGGTGGCCCAGTGGATAAAACACTAGTGCATGGGGCTGGAGAGATGGCTCAGCGGTTAAGAGCACTGACTGCTCTTCCAAAGGTCCTGAGTTCAAATCCCAGCAACCACATGGTGGCTTACAACCATCTGTAATGGGATCCGATGCCCTCTTCTGGTGTGTCTGAACAGCTACAGTGTACTTATATATAATAAATAAATAAATCTTTTAAAAAAAAAAAACAAACACTAGTGCATAAGCTTGGAACCATGTAAGAGGTAGGCAGGCACAGAGACCACCGGAACCCAGCACTCAGGAGGCAGAGCCGGATTCCATGCTATGGACCAGAATGTCTTTGAGTTTGTGTTGACCCCCAGCACGTCCTCCTAAATGCTGGGACTGCGGTGGGTTGCCATACCATTTGTTACTGTTTTCTAGTGTGTGCATTTGTGTCGTATAGATTCCTTTTTAGCTAGGCACGTCTACCCATGCGTGTAGTCCCAGAATGGGGGAGGTGTTAAGGCTCAGCTGGTGACCTTCCTAGCGGAATCTAGGTCAGTCAGGCTCTGTCGAGACTTTTGGAAAAGGCCAGTGAGGATATAAACACACACTGCCTTCAGTGATGCTCCTGATGTGCTTGCATAGTTCATGCTATTTTTATTTAGTTCAATGCATTCCTAAACAATTCTCCTAGAGGGATTGAGGTGCAGCTCAGCAGAGCACTCACCTAGCATGGCAGGCGGGGCCTGGGCTCGTCCCCAGCACTGTAAAAAAGAACTCTCGTGTCTGGCAGATCCCTTGACCTATGAGTTAGAACTGTGCCATTCGGTTTCTACTTCCTAATGATTGGGAGACTCCTCTTATCTATAACTGATTGATTATTTTGTGGACAAATCATTCTACATAATTTCAGTTTTTTTAAACTTGTTGATTTGTTTCATGGTCAGCATAATGTTCATCTTGATAGCTCTGTGGGTTCTCAAGAAGGACGTGTTTTGGCTGTTGGAGGAGTGTTCTATAAAGACCTGCCAATACTATGGCTCCTCGAAGGCGGTTGTGAGCTGCCCTGTGGGTGCTGGAAAGTTGAGCCTGGGCTGTTTGGAAGAGAGAGCAGCCAGTGCTTTCAAACTGCTGTGCCTGCTCTCTACACCACCAATCCCCTTTTTGGGGGTCTTGAAAGAAAAAAATCCCTTACCCCTTAACCATTGTTGAACCAAAGTCAGGGCCTTGTGCTTGCCGTAGCAGTCATCCTCTGCTGAGCTAAAGCCTGGACTCCTAAAATAAGACCAGTACAAGATGACACAGAAAGTAGCAAGGACCGAGGGTGCTCCCTGAGCAGGGTAGAGAGGAAGGTGGGAGCTGGAAAAGACAAAATACTATGTATTCATATGTATCCTGGATTTAATCCTGCGTTTGTGCGCGCGTGTGTGTGTGTGTGTGTGTGTGTGTGTGTGTGTGTGTGTGTGTGTGTGTTGAGGGCAGAAGGGACCAGTGGAGTAGAAGAGCAGTGGGCAGAGGTGGACAGCTAGGTCCATGCATGGAAAGTCATGCAAAGAACTTTATGTGTGTGCCTAAATGTTTAAAGTTAAATTATAATTCCATTTTCATAACAATGTCACAAAACTGAATTTGAAAACAAAGTGACTGCTAGGAGGTTGAAGGTAGACAGAGTAGGTGTGGCCATAGAAAGACAAAGGAAACCTGTGGTGATGGGATGATTCTAAACACGGACACAGGACGGTGGTTTATTAGCATGTGCTGAGCTAGTCTAGATGGTGGGCTCGTGCATGCACTACAGATGTTCTGATTCTCATGGCATCATCACATAGCTAGAGTAATCAGGGGAAGATAGACTGATTGTGCAGTCTGCTGACTGCCTATTTTAAAAAGTTAATTCTTGTGAAGTTGCTACTAGCTTAAGAGAAAATGCTTTATAAAATAATTCATGTACATGTGGTAGGAAGATGGGAATGTCCAAATGTGTGTGCAGATGTCCACAGAGGCCAAAAGGTGTCACAGCCTCAAGAATTGGAATTACAGGCCGTTGTCAGCTGCCTAACACTAGTGCTATGAACCAAACTTGGACTTCTGGAAGGGTAGGAAGTGCTCTTAACTCCTAAGCCATTTCTCTAGCCCCTATAAAAGTAATTTAAAACCAATATGTAAATACAGCATAATTTCAGTCAAGTTGTAGTCAAATGCTGCCCATTTGGAGGGGTCCATTTGTTTGTGTCAGGATCTCAAGTAGCTGGGGCTGGTCTTGCTCTGTGCAGCAGACATCGATTGTGAACTTCTGTTCCTTTTGCCCCAACCGCCCAGTCACTGGAATTATAGACATGCACCACCATACCTGATTTGTATGCTAACAAGTTTGAACTCCAGCCCTGCTGTGTACTGGGCAAGCATTCTACCAGCTGAGCCACGATGATCCCACTTGGAGCTCTCAGGCTGCTGGCAGCAGTATTTAGCACTGCTTGCTTATTCGGGAAGACAAGACGACTCATTATTTGGTTTTACTAAATTTTCATGTTAACAAAAATAGAAGATTATGTTGATTAAAAAGGCAAGACAACTCTGTGCTTCATCATCAAGACTACAAGCCCCAGAACAGACTCCAGAGCAGTGACAGCCTGGGTATGTAGCGTACTATTTGGATAGGAATTTCTCCCTTTGTATTGTTTGATTTATTCAGATTTAGTGGTTCTAAATAAATGCACAAAAGCTGTGTGTGTGTGTGTGTGTGTGTGTGTGTGTGTGTGTGTGTGTGTATTCTAATTGTCAGCAGCAAGTGCATATTAAGGTCATGCTAAAAGCCTGCTGACTGGTACTGCTCAGGCCAAGCTTGGTTGCTTATTTATTTATTTTATTTTTGTCTTTTTTAAATTTTTTTGATTTTTTTTATTTACATTTCAAATGTTATTACCTTTCCCAATTTCCCGGACATAAGCCCACTATCCCATCTCCTCCCCTTCTTCTATAAGGGTGTTCCCTTCCCCATCCACTCCCCCTTCCCCTCCTTCCCCCCAACATTCCCCTACACTGGGGGTCCAAACTTGGCAGGACCAAGGGCTTCTTCCATTGGTACCCAATAAGGCCATCTTCTGCTACCTATGCAGCTGAGCCATGGGTCTGTCGATGTGTACTCTTTGGATGGTGGTTTAGTCCCTGGAAGCTCTGGTTGGTTGTCATTGTTGTTCTTAAGGGATTGCAAGCCCCTTTAACTCTTTCAGTCCTTTCTCTAATTCCTCCAATGGGGACCCCGTTCTCAGTTCAATGATTTGCTGCTAGCATTCGCCTCTGTATTTGATATGCTCTGGCTGTGTCTCTCAGGAGACATTAATGTCAGGCTCCTGTCAGCATGCACTTCTTAGCTTCATCAATCTTATCTAGTCTTGGTGGCTGTATATATATATGGGCTGTATACTCATGTGGTGCAGGCTCTGAATGTCCTTTCCTTCAGTCTGTGTTCCAAACTCTGCCTCCATATCGTCCTATGGATATTTTTGTTCCTCTTTTAAGAAGGAGTGAAGCATCCACACTTTGGTCATCCTTCTTCTTGAGCTTCATGTGGTGTGTAGATAGTATCTTGGGTAGTTCGAGCTTTTGGGCTAATATCCACTTATCAGTGAGTACATACTATATGTGTTTTTCTGTGATTGGGTTACCTCACTCAGGGTGATATTTTCCAGTTCAATCCATTTGTCTATGAATTTCATGAAGTCATTATTTTTGATAGCTGAGTAATATTCCATTATGTAGATGTACCACATTTTCTGTATCCATTCCTCTGTTGAAGGGCATCTGGGTTCTTTCCAGTTTCAGGATACTATAAATAAGGCTGCTATGAACATAGTGGAGCATGCGTCTTTGTTATATGTTGGGGCATCTTTTGGGTATATGCCCAAGAAAGGTATAGCTGGGTCCTCAGGTAATGGAAAGTCCAATTTTCTGAGGAACCTCCAGACTGATTTCCAGAATGGTTGTACCAGTCTGCAATCCCACCAACAATGGAGGAGTGTTCCTCTTTCTCCACATCCTCGCCAGCATCTGCTGTCACCTGAGATTTTGATCTTAGCCATTCTCACTGGTGTGAGGTGGAATCTCAGGGTTGTTTTGATTTGCATTTCCCTGATGACTAAGGATGTTGAACACTTCTTTAGGTGCTTTTTGGCCATTGGATAATCCTCACCTGAGAATGTTTTGTTTAGCTCTGTACCCCCATTTTCTAATGGGTTATTTGGCTCTCTGGAGTCTAACTTCTTGAATTCTTTGTATAATTTGGATATTAGCCCTCTATCAGATGTAGGATTGGTAAAGATCTTTTCCCAATCTGTTGCCGTTTTGTCCTAATGACAGTGTCTTTTGCCTTACAGAAGCTTTGCAGTTTTATGAGGTCCCATTTGTTGATTCTTGATCTTAAAGCATAAGCCATTGGTGTTCTGTTCAGGGAATTTTTCCCAGTGCCCATGTGATCAAGACTCTTCTCCACTTTTTCTTCAATTAGTTTCAGTGTATCTAGTTTTGTATGGAGGTCCTTGATCCACTTGTACTTAAGCTTTGTACAGGGTGATAAAAATGGATCGATTTGCATTCTTCTACATACTGACCTCCAGTTGAACCAGCCCCATTTGTTGAAAATGCTATCTTTTTCCATTGGATGGTTTTAGCTCCTTTGTCAAAGATCAAGTGACCATAGGTGTGTGGTTTCATTTCTGTTCTTCAATTCTATTCCATTGGTCTACCTGCCTGTTTCTGTACCAATACCATACAGTTTTTATGACTATTGCTCTGTAATACTGCTTAAGGTCAGGGATGGTGATTCCCCCAGAAGTTCTTTTATTGTTGAGTATAGTTTTCCATATCCTGGGTTTTTTTTTTTTTTTTTTGTTGTTGTTGTTGTTGTTTTTTGTTTTTTGGGGTTTTTTTTGTTATTCCAAATGAATTTGCAAATTGCTCTTTCTAACTATATGAAGAATTGAGTTGGAAATTTTTATGGGGATTGCATTGAATCTGTAGATTGCTTTTGGCAAAATGGCCATTTTTACAATAGTAATCCTGCCAATCCATGAGCATGGGAGGTCTTTCCTTCTTCTGAGTTCTTCAATTTCTTTCTTCAGAGACTTGAAGTTCTTGTCATACAAATCTTTCACTTGTTTGGTTAAAGTCACACCAAGGTATTTTATATTATTTGGGACTATTGTGAAGGGTGTCATTTCCTTAATTTCTTTCTCAGCTTGTTTATTCTTTGAGTAGAGAAAGGCTACTGATTTGTTTGAGTTAATTTTATACCCAGCCACTTTGCTGAAGTTGTTTATCAGGCTTAGTAGTTCTCTGGTAGAACTTTTGGGGTCTCTTAAGTACACTATCACATCATCTGCAAATAGTGATATTTTTACTTCTTCCTTTCCAATTTGTATCCCTTTGGCCTCCTTTTGTTGTCTGATTACTCTGGCTAGGACTTTGAGTACTATGTTGAATAAGTAGGGAGAGAGTGGGCAGCCTTGTCTAGTCCCTGATTTTAGTGGGATTGCTTCTAGTTTCTCTACATTTAGTTTGATGTTGACTACTTGTTTGCTGTATATTACTTTTACCTTCTGGTTTGCTGTTACATTGCTTTTACAATGTTTAGATATGGGCCTTGAATTCCTGATCTTTCCAGTACTTTTATCATGAAGGGGTGTTGAATTTTGTCAAATGCTTTCTCAGCATCTAATGAAATGATGAAATGTGTGGATTTTTTTTCCCCCGTTTGAGTTTGTTTATATAGTGGATTACATTGATGGATTTCCGTATAGTGAACCATCCCTGCATCCCTGGGATGAAGCCTACTTGATCATGATGGATGATCATTTTGATGTGTTCTTGGATTCAGTTTGTCAGAATTTTATTGAGTATTTTTGCGTCGATATTCATAAGGGAATATTTTTCTCTTAGTACCATTTTCATTGTGTCCCATATGTTTGGGTATGTTGTGTCTTCATTTTCATTAAATTCTAGGGAGTCTTTAATTTCTTTATTTCTTCCTTGACCAAGTTATCATTGAGTAGACTTCCATGAATATGTGGGCTTTCTGTTGTTTTTGTTGTTATTGAAGACCAGCCTTTCACCGTGGTGATCTAATAGGATGCATGGGATTATTTCTATCTTCCTGTATCTGTTAAGGCCTGTTTTGTGACCCATTATATGGTCAATTTTGGAGAAGGCACCATAAGGTGCTGAGAAGAAAATGTATCCTTTTGTTTTAGGATGAAATGTTCTGTTAAGTCCATTTGGTTCATAACTTCTGTTAGTTTCTCTATGTCTGTTTAATTCTGTTTCCATGATCCGTCCATTGATGAGAGTGGGGTGTTGAAATCTCCTACTGTTACTGTGTGAGGTGCAATGTGTGCTTTGAGCTTTAGTAAGATTTCCTTTATGAATGTCGGTGCCCTTGCATTTGGAGCATAGATATTTAGGATTGAGAGTTCATCTTGGTGGTTTTTCCCTTGATAAATATGAAGCGTCCTTCCTTATCTTTTTTGATGACTTTTGGTTGAAAGTCGATTTTATTCAATATTAGAATGGCTACTCCAGCTTGCTTCTTGGAATCATTTGCTTGGAAAGTTGTTTTCCAGCCTTTTACTCTGAGGTAGTGTCTGTCTTTGTCTCTGAGGTGTATTTCTTGTGTGCACCAAAATGCTGGGTCCTCTTTATATATCCAGTCTGTTAATCTATGTCTTTTTGTTGGGGGAATTGAGTCCATTGATGTTAAGAGATATTAAGGAATAGTGATTGTTGCTTCCTGTTATTTTCATTGTTAGAGGTGGAATTATGTTTGTGTGTCTCTCTTCTTTTGGTTTTGCTGCAAGGAGATTACTTTCTTGCTTCTTCTAGGGTGTAGCTTGCCTCTTTGTGTTGGACTTTGCCATTTATTATCTTTGTAGGGCTGGATTTGTAGAAAGATATTGCGTAAATTTGGTTTTGTCAGGGAATATCTTGGTGTCTCCATCTATGTTAATTGAGAGTTTTGCTGGATACAGTAACCTGGGCTGGCATTTGTGTTCTCTTATGGTCGGGATGACATCTGTCCAGAATCTTCTGACTTTCATAGTCTCTGGTGAGAAGTCTGGTGTAATTCTGATAGGTCTGCCTTTATATGTTACTTGACCTTTTTCCCTTACTGCTTTTAATATTCTTTCTTTGTCTTGTGCGTTTGGTGTTTTGACTATTATGTGATGGGAGGAGTTTCTTTCCTGGTCCAATAATCTATTTGGAGTTCTGTAGGCTTCTTGTATGTTTATGGGCATCTCTTTAGGTTAGGGAAGTTTACTTCTATGATTTTGTTGAATATATTTACTGGCCCTTTAAGTTGGGAGACTTCACTCTCTTCTACACCTATTATCCTTAGGTTTGATCTTCTCGTTGAGTCCTGGATTTCCTGGATGGTTTGGGCTAGGAGGATTTTGTTTTGTTTTGTTTGTTTGTTTGTTTGTTTGTTTTTTGTTTTTGTTTTGTTTTGGTTTTAACATTATCTTTGACAGTTGTGTTGATGTTTTCTATGGTATCTTCTGCACCTAAGATTCTCTCTTCTCTCTCTTGTATTCTGTTTGTGATGCGTCCATCTATGACTCCTGATCTCTTCCCTAGGTTTTCTATCTCCACAGCTGTTTCCCTTTGTGCCTTCTTTATTGTTTCTATTTCCATTTTTAAATCCTGGACAGTTTTGTTCAATTCCTTCACCTGTTTGTGTTTTCTAGTAATTCTTTAAGGGATTTTTGTGTTTCCTCTTTAACGGTTTCTGCTTGTTTACTTGTGTTGTCCTGTATTTCTTTTTTTTTTTTAAGATTTTATTTATTATATATGAGTACACTGTCACTCTCTTCAGACATACCAGAAGAGGCATCGGATTCCATTACAGATGGTTGTGAGCCACCATGTGGTTGCTGGGATTTGAACTCAGGACCTCTGGAAGAGCAATGAGTGCTCTTAACCACTGAGCCATCTCTCCAGCCCCCTGTCCTGTATTTCTTTAAGGCAGTATTTATGTCCTTCTTAAAGTCCTCTATCATCATCATAAAATGTGATTTTTATATCTAAAATCTTGCTTTTCTGTTGTGTTTGGATATCCAGTATTTGCTTTGGTGAGAGAGCTGGGCTCTGATGATACCAAGTAGTCTTGGTTTCTGTTGCTTAGATTCCTGCACTTGCCTCTTGCCATCAGGTTGTCTCTGGTGTTAGCTTGTCTTGCTGTCTCTGACAGTGGCTTGACCCTCCTGTAGGTCTGTGTGTCAGCACTCCTGTAGACCTGTTTTCTTTCAGCTGGATCTGGGAACAGAGAGCTTTGCTCTCGGGTGTGTAAGTGCTCCTGGAGACTGACTTTCAGCTCTCAGCACAGGCTAAAACCCGAAGGGTCCTGCCCCTGACTGCTCCTACGTCCCTGTGCTCAGATGGCACAGATTGCACTGGCCAATTTCCTCTTGGGTTGGGAATGTGGACAGAGAGTAGTGTCCTCTGAGTTCTCAGTAGTGTCTGCACTTCTGAGTGTCCTGCTCTCTCCCCGTGAGATTTGGGTCCAGGCCAAGCTTTTAAATAGTGATAGTTTGGGGTGGTATTCCAATTTTAGTTGAAGGTATGGGTTAGATCTCACTTCTTACAAGTGGTCCAGAAGTCTCACTGATCATCTAAGCAATAGTCTGACCATGTGCCATTATAAGGACTTGAGTTCCCCTAGCTATACATGACTGTGCTATTCTTACTCTGCTGTTGAAGAATCTGGGCTTTGGTTAGGTAACTTGAGCAAGACTGCACCAGAAGTTATTTCTGGAATTTAAGACCAACACATTCCAGAGCCAAAGTTGGTGGCATATTAACAAATGTGTTTTACTGTGTGTGTGTGTGTGTGTGTGTGTGTGTGTGTGTGTGTGTGTGTGTATGTGTGTGTGTGTGTGTGTGTATGTGGGTGTGTATGTGGGTGTGGGTGTGGGTGTATGTGTGTGTGTGTGTTATATACACTTAATTTCTTGGCTTGTTTTTTTGTCTCCAGGAGCAGTGGACTTGCTAAAGAAACTAGTTCGCTTAAAAGTTTTCTTATTCAATTTATTTATTGGGTGTTTGTGTACGTGTGTGGGTAGGTGAGTACACTTGTGGGTGTGTGCTACTGCAGCGTGTATGTGGAGGTCAGAGGAATCGATTCTCTCTCTACCTTGTGGATCCCATGGGTCACCAGCAGGCTTGGCAGCAAGTTCTTTCCCTCCTGAGCCATCCCACTGGCCCAATTCCCTTTCCTAGCCTCACTGAAGCCTTTTTCAGCAGTGGCATCAGCCAGCGGCAGCCCTGTTCATTCTTTATTGTCAACATTCCTGTTTCTAAATGTCTTCAAGAAATCTGGAAGCAGGGGTTGGGGATTTGGCTCAGTGGTAGAGTACTTGCCTAGCAAGCACAAGGCCCTGGGTTCAGTCCCCAGCTCCAAAAAAAAAAAAAAAAAAAAAAGAAGAAGAAGAAGAAGAAGAAGAAGAAGAAGAAGAAGAAGAAGAAGAAGAAGAAGAAGAAGAAGAAGAAGAAGAAGAAGAAAAAGAAAGAAAGAAACCTGAAAGCAGGACAGTCATTTTTGTTGAATCCAGAAAACTTTTATTCACTCCTAACTCACAGCTCATATTTTGTATTTAGGGAGATGTCCCCATTGTGATAAAGGACTGGGTAGCAAGGAGATGTTCTTTAAATGTAAATAAATCCAGCCTTGGGATTATCCACTGTGTAGCTAGGCAAGCCCCTAAAATCACAATGCAAGACACAGTGAAAAGGTTAGACATTCCCACTCTGTAAATTATACAGAGTTTCAATTCCTCTAAAGATGATTAAACCGTTCAGATTGAAATAAATGACCCCACACACTCATAAAGTTCAGAACTGTACTTTTTTTATTTTCATTAAAATCAAGGCATATTGCTCCAAATTACAAATATGTTTAATGATTTAAAAAATATAGCCTTGCTGTTGACAGTCATGTGCTGGGAACATGGCGAGTTGGTCTAACTTTGTCTTCTCTTCACAGGAGTACATCAAAGGGCTCTGCGAGCCTGAGCTGGAAGAAAGAGAGTGCTACCCCAAAGCCATGCACTGCATTTTCGTTGGGGCCCAGAGCCTCTTTTTGAAGAGCTTAATTCAGGATACTTGTGCTGACCTCTGTGTTTTAGATACTGGGCTTCTTGGCATTCGAGGAAGCGCTGAGGCTGTGGTCATGGCCAGAAGTCACATTCAACAGTTTGTGAAGCTCTTTGAGAGTAAGGAGAGCCTCCCCAGTCACCAGAAAGAGTCAGAAATTAAGCGGGAATTCAGACAGTTTGTTGAAGCCCATGCAGACAGTTATACAATGGACCTGTTGATTCTGCCTACTTCCTTGAAGAAGGAATTACTGAGTCTCACACAAGGGGAAGAAAATCTGTTTGAAACCGGAGATGATGATGTCATTACTGTTGGAGATGTACGGCCACCAGAGTTCACACAGAGTACTGCCGCAGGACCGAGTATTGCCAGAGATGACATTGTTGTACAGGAAGAGTCCAGAAATAAAGCTAGGACTCCTGTTTCTGAGCTTACAAAACAAATGGACACAGTCTTTTCTAGTTCACCAGATGTGCTTTTTGTTCCAGTGAATGGTCTAAGTCCAGATGAAGATGCTCTTTCCAAAGACAGAGTTTGTCACAAGAGGAGGTCTTCTGATACAGAAGAAAGGCATACAAAAAAGCAGTTTTCCTTAGAGAATGTTCCAGAAGGGGAGCTTTTGCAAGATGGTAAGGCATCAGCTGAAAATGAAGTCATCGACCTTTCTGATGCTGCTTCGAACTCTACAAATCTAAGCCCCGATGGAAAAGACACTACAGAAGAAATGGAGTACAATATCCTTGTTAACTTCTTTAAAACCATGGGCTATTCCCAAGAGATTGTTGAAAAGGTCATTAGGGAGTACGGGCCTTCTACAGAACCACTCTTGCTTTTAGAAGAAATTGAAAAAGAAAATAAAAGGCTCCAAGAAGACAGAGACTTCCCACCGTGCACTGTTTATCCAGAGGACAGTCAGAGCAGAAGTGCAGGAGGTAGGAGCACGACAAACGAGCTCACAGCAGAGTCCACTCCAAAGAAAACACAGAATCATACAGAGCAAACTATGGTGGAAAGATTCTCTCAGTTACCGTTCAAAGACTCTAAACAGTGTACCTCAAATTGCAGAATTAATTCTTTCAAAACAGTGCCAGTAGGTCAGAAACATGAAATCTGGGCTTCAAAGCAGAACTCAAATTGTACTGTGGACCTGGAAACTGATGGTGTCTTGGCCGCCTCTGCCAGCCCTAAAGACGTCAGTTTTGTTTCAAGGGGAGCTTTAGGGCACCAGCAAAGAAACTCAGCTTTTCTTGAAAATGGCTTTCAACAGCAAGCAGAACCTTTGCTCCCAAATAACGTGAAGCCTGCCTGTGAAAAGCGCTCTGGCGGCTGTGGCTCTCCTCAGCCTAAGCCAAATTATCACCCCCCACTTTCTCCACCACTGCCGCCGCCCCAGCTGCTGCCTTCAGCTACTGAGGCTCGATTGGGAGGATCCTCTGATCATATTGATTCCTCAGTTACGGGGGTTCAAAGATTTCGAGATACCTTAAAAATACCGTACAAGCTGGAGTTAAAAAATGAGCCAGGAAGAGCAGATTTGAAGCACATTGTTATAGACGGGAGTAATGTTGCCATTACGTAAGTCACTCTGCAGCTCGCTCTTGCACAGTTCTCTACCCTGTGTCTGAGGGGTGTGCATGTCCTGTGTATTCTGGTGGGTCCACATCCTTTCTTGGGGGAAGACCAGCTGCTTGTAAAGTTTTGCGTTTGGTATTGGAATAATTATTTAAAAATAAATCCGGGCAGTGGGCTAGTTGCTACCCACCCCAACAAGGTTCATGTTCCCCAATGAATTACACACACAGCCTTTATATTTCAATATATTTAATCAGCACAGTAGCTGGGCACTTCCTAACCTCCGTGCGGTTAATCCACCTCCTGCCAATAATCCTGAGTTATTACTTACTAAACTGTCTGTGCTGCCCTGGATCCAGAGGGCTGCACTCCTGACTCC